>NC_046163.1:55389454-55689454 GCF_011064425.1 Rattus rattus | reverse complement strand
TGGAGCTGTATTTGATGAATTTTGAAATTCTTTTAAACCTTTTTAAATGTAGCTATTCTTTATATTTCAAACAAAATTAATGTCAAAGACCTTAAATGCTACTGAGATTAGTTATTGATATATGATTTGAGGAAAAGCTAACAATGTATTTTAAACAAATGTCAACTCTTTTCCTATAAGAAAAAAATAGACATTATAGAGCATGTTTTTAAAGACGATGTGCCTAACTAATTTAGTGGTACTGGTCAATTGCAAACTTAGGATTTAACAGTTTCAGATTTCCTCGGGCAGTATTGTTGGCCTGGGTTTCTGGGGTAGAAGCTCACTTTCCCATTTGTTCTTATCTTTTTTTTTTTTTAGGTTCTCATGTAATGGGGCATGAATGGTATGACTAGCTTCTGAGCAAGGGCTCTGGGAGTGTAAATGTCGTGTGGCACTTTGAGCTGCAGCATATAACCCTGAGTACCTCCTCCCTGACCTCTTCTCATAGTGGGAACGTTAGTATTCCATCAGCCATGCTAAATGACCTGTACAGTTTCACCCTTTTAAAGTATCTGTAACATATTTTTGAAAGAATACCCTGGAGCCCTTAAAATTATTTTGTGCCCATGATTTCTTGTTAATAGAATCATTCCTGCCCTTCCTTTGAAGATTAGGGTTTGGAGAATATCCTTAGCAGGAGAAGTAGATTTGTGAAAATAAGAAAAAGAGTAGCAGTTTGCTTGCTATATTATCTAAAGATAAATATCAAATATAGCATCTGAAGATAGCATTACAAAAGATATTTAGTCTCTATGAAATCCCTTAATTTTCATTACTAATATATATTTTAGCTGTGAGTTTGCTTTTTAATTATTTACTTTAGAAGATTATCAATTACACAGAGGCGTGTGGCACAGACTACAGAGGATTATTAAAAATAATAATTTATCAAATTGTGTTGGTTAATATTTTTTGAACATTGATACTTGAGTACAACCCAGTTGACATGAAAGATATTTAAGAAATGGAAGTTCCTTCCATTTTAAAATTTCTCTTTTCAATTCTTTCCCTAAAACATTAGTGTTAAGAAGTGCTTATGTTGCACTGCAGCTGCTGCCTTCCTTAGACTAAATCATTTAAGCAACTTTAATAGAAAACATAGAAAGACGAGAGTTTTAGCATTTAAAGTGATGACCTTTAATAGGGCAAAATTGGTTAAGACTATATAATGAGTACAGGGGATACTGGCTGCTGTAGAGTCTGTACTTAGCATTTATGATGTATAAGCCCACAGAATTATTTGTGAAAGAACTATAACCGTGCAGGACCTTCATTTTCTAGCTATCTGTTGGAAGAGTTTGTTGGATGCACTTTTAACTTCCCTGTCATTAACAACTGGTTATGTACTTGTAAGTTTTTCGTGTTGTTGGTTTTTGTTTGTTTTTGTTTTGAGACAGGGTCTGACTAGGTAGCCCAGGATGGCCAGAAACTCAAAATCTTGTTTCCTCATAATACTCAGATTACAGGAATGTGCCATCATGCTCAGTTTGAGTCTTATTTTTAGAGATAAATATTTGTAAGTATATGCGATAGAATTATCACTAGTAAAAAATAAGAGAATGTTAGCATGAGAAAAAATGAATGTACCTTAATAAATACTTGCTGTTAAATTAATACTTTTGTAAATGGTTGATCTAGTGCATCTTGCAGAATGTTGGTTTATTTGTTTTGAGGGAAAGACACAGAAACAAAAGAAACAAATACTGGTTTCAAAGACTAACAACATTTCTACAAAATATACAGGTTTATGTTTTCATGAAACAGCAGACCAACATGAACTACTAAGTCTCTGAAGAACTAGAATGGAGTTTATAGTGCTAGTTCTCTTTATTGACTATTAGGAACGTATAGTTAGATATATCATAAATTTAACATTAGGGGTATAAATTTCCCTGATGAAGGGAGAACATTTGCTTTAAGAACATGTTTTCATATTTCCATAACTTGAACAGTCATTTGACTTAGATGGTTTCTCTTGAATTTTGTGTCTTAGAACCTAACATTAAATATATACAGAAACTGTTCATAGAAGTATTGGGATCTCTGAGAGATTGTTGGTCTTCTAAAGACTATTAAATACTGTATGAAGAGTTATGGTGGAGTTCAAAATGCATTTGTCCTCTCTTTGCCCTGCATGCCTGAAAAAGCATTTAGTCTAGAACTCTATATAGTTTATATTTGCTGCCATACTTACCTACCTTCAAGTTTAACTATGAAATTAAGAATAGTAAAAGAATGGCAGTAACTAAAACTAGACCATTGGTAATAATATACGTAAACATTGTGTTTTCTCTCAAAATACCCAGTTATGCCATCTATCAGTGTTGTTGTGATCCTGGGATGTGTCTGTGATGTGATTTATTTAGAGTAAAATGACTATTAGAGAAATTACGAAGTGTTAGGCTATTGAAGGATTACTTGAATCCTTCAGTGACACTGCAGCAGTGTAACTAACAACTGAGACAGCTACCACGTATCTGATGGGTATATAGTGTGAATACAATGGGGAAAAGGATGGTTCACATCCTGGGTGGATGAAGCAGATGGTAGAAGATTTCATCATGCTAATCAGAACAGAATAAAATTTATCAACTCTTTATTTCTGTTTGATATGCCAGACTGTTACTGACCATGGGCAACTGAAACTGCATGGGACGTGAAACCATGTGTAAGGGCATCAGCTGTACTGTGATAACAGTTAAATTGGAGGTTCTAGTGTGAGCGCCACGTCACCTGTTGAATTGCAGAATTAGGCAGAGTCTCTCCAGCACATTTCATGCTGTTAAGCAGGATAACAGAAGAGAACACAAAGGTCCCTGTTGGTAGTTATCCTCACAGATAATATGGTTTTTAAATGAAATTGCAGCTACCCATCTCTCTGACTGCTGTGTGAGAAAATAGCCATGGAAAATATGTAAAGTAAAGGTGTATCTGTGTTCCAATAAAACTTGACTTAGAAAGACATTTTCAGCTTCTTGCAGTTTACTGTACCCTTCATACAGAAGGAATGGTGAATTTACATTTTCTACAATTTACACCTTTCAAAGGGAAGAAAAGGCTCTGAATGAGAGTCTTTAAAAGACGTCAAGATACCCCCCCCCCAATTTATTCACTAGAATTAGAATGAGTGAAGGCATAGAAATCTGGGATGAAATGATTCCTCTTGTGGAAAGTAAGAGGAGAGTTTTCCTTATAAGGTAGTCACTTAGGAAATGTCTCTGATCATCATTAGGAGTAGTGGGATGCTCTTCCTGCAGCCCCTAGGAATAGGAACATACTGCTGTTTTATACTGTACATTTCAACTTTGACTTTCAATACTGTGGTATTTTGGCAGTTTCCCTTGTATGTAGTTTATTTTTAGTTAAATGATAGTAAACATGTTGTGAACTGTTAGGAAGAAATTATAAGAATGAAAAATTGAACCTCCAAACTTTAAAACAGAGTTAAAGCACAGTAAATTAATGCATAGTAGCTGAATGGGTAATTTGGGCATGTCAAAAAAAGGCAGTGCAAATTAATTTTCATCGACAGTGCTTCTCTTCCTGACACTTGTGAACACATGTTCAGCACACTGGAAGAAGCTGAGATCATTCTTAAGATTGATTCATATTTCTGAGTACCTACGAAATGCTTTTTTCCCACTTTCATAAAAGCGTGAATGTGGTATTGAGCAAGAGTAACATAGTTCCTGACTTTCCTTAGAGAGAGCTAGTGTGCTGTTTATCTAAGAAGAGAAAGTGGTTTCTAAACTGAAAGCTGAAGAATGAGCTGGCTATGGCCTGTTGTTGGAGACAGGCAAGAGGAGAGTTACATGGAACCAACTGTAAAGAAGGGCAGGTTGGACAGGGCTCATCATGACCCTGCTGTAGAACAAGCATTGTATAGAAAGGAAAGTGGCGTTATTGACGCTGAAGAAGGGAGAATTTCCTGTGTTTGGTAACCTTATGTGTTTGAGTTTTGACCGGAGATTAATAAAAGTAGTGAAAAAGTCTTTTAAGTTGTAAGGTAATGTAAGTAATTTTTGTTTGTGAGTATGTTGAGACTGGTTTGGAGAGGGGTATTAGAGAGCCATATTGGCCAGAAGGTAGTTATGAGCTAACTGTGATCTCTTGAAATGTGGTTGGTGTGGCCGAGAAGCAAGTTTAGGTTTTATTTTAAAATTTTCTAATTTAAAAATTGGAAGAAGTTAAAATGTATTTCCATTTGAGTATTTTTTGAGTAGGTTGACATGTCTCATAAGATGCTGGAAATTTGCTGAGTTGGACTGTGCTGTAAGTATAAAAAGCACGATGGGTTTGGAGTTCATTGTGTGAATAAAAGTAAAATATTTTTCTATAAGAGCTTGTTGAAGTCATATTTTGTATCTTATTTTATTAGATAAAACATCACACAATTTAAGCTCATCTGTTTCCTTTTGCTAGCTCAAATATCTCTGGCTTTTAGAAGCTTTGAAATTATATTTCTCTTTGATAGTATATACTGGTAGCCAGCAGTCATCCTGGAGGCTTTCCCTAGAGGCCAGTGAGATAGCCTTATGTTCTGTGCTAGGACTGTGGCAGCTGGGAGAGGAGGATTTCTGAGAGAACCATCAAGGAGCTAAAATGGATGAGATATGGCATTTAAGTAAGAGAGTATCTGCTGAACTAGTGCAGTGGAAGAAAACAGGAGGAGCCTCAGTTTTAACACATGAGGAAGTGAATAGTAACTGAGTGCAAGACTCAAGTGGTGTAAACAAAAGTCTACATCAAACTTGATTGACAGCATGTGCTAAAGTTCAGTAGTTATGCAACTGGACTTTAGTTTTAGTTTTGTTTAGGATTGCTGTGTGGAGTACTGTAGAGGGCCGCAATAACATTCGCCACCACTAGATGGCGCTGGCTTCCACTGCACCCCACGTGGAAGGCCAGGATAGCCTCCGCCATTACAAGATGGCGCCAGCCTTCGCCGCGCCAGCAGACTTCCTTTCAGGAAGTTAACTGTGTGCGCATGTGCAAGAGTGCCTTCGTGCCAGGTCTTTGCCCACTCCGGGGCGTGCCTATGAGATCATGGGTAAGCAACCAATCAGGCATGGACACGCCACATTAGGGTGTATATAAGCAGCGCCATTCTGGGGCTTGCTCTCTCCTCTTCAAGATGTAATAAACGCTTTGCTGCAGAAGGATCCTGGTGTCCGCGCGTGTTCTTGCTGGCGAGACGATAGCGCGCGACATTTGGTGCCGAAACCCGGGATAAAAACATCGCCGGTGCCACGGGAAGCCTCCATTTCGTGGGAGAAATTCAGAAGCTATGAGTGGGGTAAGACCCTGAGAGACCATGGCTAGCCTTGATCTGCTCCAACTCTTACCACTGCCGGACGCGGCAGGTGCCGCTGGGGTTGCTCTGGCAACCCTCGGGCTTTTTCTATTGACCTTTGAGTTTCTAGCTACCACCAAACGGCTTCAGAGGTCGCGTGGGAACTGCTCAGTTAAAACAACAAAGCGGAGAGCGTTGGGGGAAGGAAAAAGATGGTCAGAAACAGGGGGTAGTGAAAAGTTGCAACGAGAAAAGGAAGCTGATCGATCTCAAGTAGCAGTCCCCTCAATTGAGGTGAAATATTGGGGAAAAGAATGCCCCGTAGAGAAGGGAGGAGGTAAAAGGAACACAGTATGTTGGCAGAAAACTTTGTCTTGGTGCTTATAAAAGGTGTATTTTAAGCTCCGCGCCCGGCTCTCGGGAAGTCAGGCGTCCGTGGCGCTGACTCGACAGCTTTACAGAGTCATGCTGATCAGATTTGATCGAGGCAGACCCGCCTGAAAATTTATTCAGGAGAATCAAATAAAGGACATCTCAGTGCCCGTGCACAGCCTGATGGAGTTTATGTAATTGGGTTGTGAGTAAAAAATATTCAGGGCTGTGTTTCACTTCCATACCATTGGCAAATGTCGGTCGTGCCGCTCAGATAATATATCTTAGTATCTTACAGGAATTGGGTTTCAACACGTTGGTGGACTAGTCCAGGAATTGAGACAATCCCGCCCCATATCAACTCCACCCGGTGGATAGTCACCGTGGACACCATCTGGTTTTTTCCCTCTTTGTCTATTGTTTGTCTCTGGTGCACCAGGATGTCTCCATGTCTGTCAGTTTATGTCTGTGATTTTTGTTTCTCGTTGTTTAAATGTTTTCGTTTCATGTTCAAAAGAAAAAAATGGTAAAAACCTTATCTGCCGGTCGTACACACCTTGACTTGGTTTTAATTCGTTTCAAAAAGGAACAAATGAATAAAAAACAGTTTCAATCAGGTCTTTAAAGCCCTGTGCCTAGAGCCAGGTGTCTAGATTAGCTGGAGGAGCTGCTTAGATGCTGGCTAAGCGTCTACACGGGCTGATCTTAAAGGCGCTAACAGCTTCTCAGCTTTTTTGGTACAAGAGTTGATAGCTGTTTCTCTTAGAAAAACCCCTGACTGGTTAATTGACTCAACAGGTGACAAGGTGCATCTCTTAAAATCATAGCTAAAAAGGTAAAAATGGTGTTTGGTGCATATATTAAGATATGTGTAGCCACTTCAATTTTGTTTCTCATTGGTTTTAAATGTATAAATATGCTCTGCTTGCCTTGGTTGTGGACTATTGGCTTTCAAGTTATTGGATATGGTTAAAAAAGGTATAATATTGGTAACAAAAAGTTGGCTTAAAACTGTAATTTAGATGAAGTAATTCTAGATAACATGTGACATTGGGCCACCCTAGTGAGACAGGTCTAAATTGAGGTAATATTTTTATGGAATTCTTATGCTAGAAACCAGGCTTCTAAAAGAATTTAGGACATTGTCTCGAGAGGTATTGGAGACCGCGCCATTGTGCGTTCAAATGTAGAATTGATAGTCAAACTTTACAACATAATAGATAGACTTGTGGTGCCTTGGAGACTAGATTGTTGGGGTTTTGCTTTCCAAAGGTGTGGCTTGCCCTGTAGTTATCTGTATTTTAATGCTAATTTCCACTGCCCTGAGAACAGCTGCCTAGTCACGTACTAAGAGCTCAGGTGACCTTGTGGTGGTGGTCTGCTGTTACAAGGAGAATTTAAGATTGTGATTAAGGATTGCCAGTGTTACATTGACTAACTCAAATTTATTTATAATTGAGGAAAAATCAAACAGGTAGAGATTGTATTGGATAGAGATTGTTACAGGATTTACGAAGGATTGATGAGGGTTTGGAACTTATGAGAACATTACAGCCAGTTTCCTTACTCCAACTGCCATTTCAAAATAGATTTAGAGGATTGTTTTTATGCAGTTTGTTTATATCCTGGCGATTGTGAGTTTTTATTTTGTGAGCTTGCTTATAATTTTAGAGAGCCCATAGAGTGATATCATTAAAAGTGGCTAACAGCCTTATATTATATAATTTTGTTGCTTCTTCAATGTAAGAAGTTAGAACATTATATCTTTCAGTATATATGGAAATTTTTACTACAAACATTTGCTCTCAAAATGAGCTTTAATATTTGGGGAGTAGCTGTTGCACTACTCCAGAAAAGAATATTTGAAGCTAATGTTAAGCTTCTAAAGATATGTTAATTGGCTAAGTACCTCACCTTACCAGAGGACTTAGGTCTTTGTTATGCACATTGGAGATAAAGCTTCAGCTGTGTTAGTACAGAGTTGTGGACTGGAGTCATGGAAGTATTTTAATAAGAAACCTGGTAAAACATATCTTGTTTCCGAACAACAGTTAATTGGTTATTACAAAATACTGATATTTGGCCTATCACTTATACAAATTTTTCAGACAAAATTGATAATTTTACTCTTTACATGCTTTTGTACTTCCTACATATTTGTGCGTACTACCCATAGGAAATGCGCTTAGAGCATTAATAGGTGGTTCTTCTAATAAAAAGGCTACAGATATGATTGGATCACTTGCTTATTCTCTTGAGTTTCTGCTGCTTCAGCACAGATTATTAAATTCCATGCGCTTTCACTGTTTTTTATATGTTAAAAAATCAAGCTTTCACTTCATATACTGATAGTCATTGTGTGGTTTGTGGTTTACAATTGATTTCAATCACTTAATGCTTTATTGGAGACAGGTTTTCTACTTGAAATCAGTGAGTGATTCCAGTGTAAATTGTCTAACAACTCACTGTCCTTTCAGTGCTCTGGCTCAGAGAACTAAACAAAACCATAGACCCAGCTCTTTGAAAATGATAATGGAGTTGATAACACACCCTCACGAAAAGAGGAAGACTCCATTTGCTTACTTTCAACGCCCAGCCTCACCCTGCCAACTCAGATTTCTAATAAGGCTAAATCTGGACCTTGTTTACAGGATTTGACATTTCTAATTAATGCTTATGTTTAGGTAAATAAAGTTTGTGAGGTGCTGGAGAGATGGCTTAGTGGTTAAGAGCACTAAATACTGTTCCTTTATAGGACATTTAAGAACTCAAACTGGATTGCCTAGACTCCTTAACTAGGGAGGACAGATACCAGACAGATTAGGCCTTACATAAGAAAAATTAGTGAAAAAATCTCATTCTTTATATATCCAAAACAATAATGCTGAAAACAATAATTTGGTATACAAGTCAAATTATAAATACAAGTGCTCAGTATCCTCAATTTAATCCTCGAGGACTTACCTTAATAAATAATATCTTTACTATATCTTTATAAATAAATAGGGGGAGTTATTCCCTGAATGCTAATATATGCTCCTTTTATTTCAATCTTAAAATTTGGATGCCAAAGTTTATGGCACCCTACAACTAGGCATACTTCTGCCTAGGTGAGAGAGATCCACATATTGACATGATCCTGTCCAGATATTTTATATGGGGAAGAGGGAATGTTTGTGTTTTTTCTACAGGATGCTACAAGAGTGTGCCAGCTGCCTGGGTGGTTGCTGAGACTTGCTGATCCTGGTTACATGAAGATTCAGCTCTCGTGGTTCGGATCCCTAGAGTCATTCCTCTGCCCTGAAAGGAAGGCGGAAGATCCCCCCTTCACCTTTTGTCATCACAGAAATTTTGCCCGTTGCTGCAGTCAGTGTGTTACCCACGTGTGTTCCCGTCCCCACTGTGGCCTAGCTCGCCAGACTCTGTACACTGCTGCTTGCTGACTCAGCTGTTACCCTGTCCCTTCATTTCCCTGGTGACTCTTGCTGCCTTAACTGGTAACTGGTGTTGCCATTTTACAGACTATAGCTTCACAGAAAGCCACCTGTGTAAAGCTACAATGACTGGAGAACTCTGTCCTGGTCATACAGATCTCAGAATTTGGTTCCATTGTTTGCTGGTTGTTCCAGAGAAAAATGACTGATCCTGAACTGTCCTGGAAAAGACCTTGACACTTTCGCTGCTATTGTAGCAGCCATTACTGCTGCAGACATTGTGTCTGCAGTGTCTGGAGTTATCCTCCACCAATCTATTGTTAGACAAGTACAGTGGGTGAACTTTCTGGAGTAGTTACTAACAATTGGGAATTCTAAATTTCATTATAGGAGTGGCTTGACCATGGCCCTTGGTGGCAACAGCTGAGGAGGACCAAATGAGGTGCCCACTACTTATCGGGAGTGGCTCTGTTTGATGCAGCCTTATGCTGTGGATCAGTATTCATACCATGGTTGGTTTGCAAACTCAGATCTCAACAGTAATGTGACAAGGCCGTTATTCACTCAAGCACTTGTGGCCATTGTACAAAGGGCCTCCACTGAATTTGGTTATCTTGCTCAGGACTTACTCTGTATCTGAGTTCCCTGCTCCTGCACCCCAGGGACCTGCGGGACCATTGCACTGGGAGGAGAGGGTCTCTCTTTGAATTCTGAGTTCTCTGCTCTTGCACCCCATAGATCTGTGGATCATTGCACTGGGATTGAGAGAGACTCAGTGATTTCCTTTGATCAGCCCCTGCACATCGCTGAGGTTTCCTCATTGCACGCGATGGGGTGATCATGACTGCTATAAAATTTATAAATAAAAAGGGTGAGATGTAGAGGGCCGCAATAACATTCGCCACCACTAGATGGCGCTGGCTTCCACTGCACCCCACGTGGAAGGCCAGGATAGCCTCCGCCATTACAAGATGGCGCCAGCCTTCGCCGCGCCAGCAGACTTCCTTTCAGGAAGTTAACTGTGTGCGCATGTGCAAGAGTGCCTTCGTGCCAGGTCTTTGCCCACTCCGGGCGTGCCTATGAGATCATGGGTAAGCAACCAATCAGGCATGGACACGCCACATTAGGGTGTATATAAGCAGCGCCATTCTGGGGCTTGCTCTCTCCTCTTCAAGATGTAATAAACGCTTTGCTGCAGAAGGATCCTGGTGTCCGCGCGTGTTCTTGCTGGCGAGACGATAGCGCGCGACAGAGTACTTTGTACTAGTTGGTTCTTTAGCTCTAATTTTCCATTTCTTAGGTGGTGGATGAGCACCAAACTTACAGTTTAATGGTTTACACTCTCTGTGGCTAAGAGTAGGGTCAGAGGTCCTTACACACTTTTGAGCGTGTAAATCTTTTGTGTTATTCCACACTTAATAATATGAGATTTATATCTGTCTGTATTTTTATTTCAGATTAAACTTATTTCTGTTTAAAAGAGAAGGTACTTTGTTTTTATGTGATTTATTGGACTCCTATTTAAACTTGAATTTCTGAGGTAGCTGATGCTGGTTAAATGTTTAGTACTTTCTGTTGTCACCTAAGAAGTAAGATGCTTCGCTCTCTGCACTTTCTAGTCTCTTAAGCTTATAAAAGTAGTCGAGACAGTTTGTTGACCCCACGAAGACCTTTTAGTCTTTGGCTTGTTAGACAACAGGGTTTGTACTCTTCATTGGCATTCAGATCACAGGCAGCCATTGGGTTCAGTGCACAGCCAAGCACAGCTTTAGGGTTTAGACAAAGCCACCCTGGCAAAGGAACCCAGTTGTCAGGGTAGCTGGCTGGATTGTAAGGACTGTTGCATAATGGGGAGACCAAGTAGAGCTATTAGGATGCAAGTGTGAAAAAAATGGTGGTGCTAACCTGCAGAAACAAACATTTCTTTTCTAGTGAAAAGGATTCATTTGCTTTCTTGTGTTTAACTTCTCTGGGCCTTAGATGTAGTTGGAGTGTATTAGTTTATCTTAATCTCTGTCCGTAATGCTGATCTGCATTTAGAATCAACAGCCAATCTGTAGGAAGAGACCTCAGGACTTTACTGTTTGTGTTCTTTTCATAATATACAGATATGTACTGGGCTAGTTTTCTGCGTGTTGTTTATTCCAGGTTAGGAAAAGGAATCGACCCTTTTTGCTGTTGATCTTATATTTATAATAAGGTACTTGTATCATTTCCACTTTTAATTTCTGGCGGTGGCCTCTTAGTTGTCTTATACACAGTGTAGCATCATGGTAGATGTTAAGAATAATGCTATTAAATCCTTCGGACAGTAAGGCAGTTTTATTTTAACAATATCTGAAGGATCCTTTCCGTATTGATTAGCAGCTTTCACTTTCCTTTCTTCTTTTTTTTCTACCTCTTTATCTTTAGCAAAATATAATGCCATCTGTGCTTTGGTAAATGCTGTGTTAGAAAATTGGGAATGAGAAAAGTGGGAAAGGGTTTTTTTTTTTTTTTTTAAAGCCAGCGTCAGAGATTAGCAGTAGTGGCCATGCTTTATTGAGTAGTTATATGTTACTATGTAAATTTTCTCAAGCACTGCCTTAAGAGGTATACAATGTAACCCCCATTTTGCAAATGAGTAAACTGAGTCAAAGAGAAGCAAAATGGTTTGTTCAAGCTTACAGTTTTGTTTACAAGAAAACCAAGAAAAACTTTGAGGATCTTGGAATGTTAATCTGATTGAAAGGAAGAGGTCCTGGTGAATGAGAGCGGGGCCAAAGAAAAGCATAGCACAAAGGCAGTCTGCACCTTCCTGAAAGGAGACATGGGTGTGACTGGCTACTTATCTAGGAGTGGATTGGGAAGGCTGGTGCTGTGTGCTCAGGTAGTTGACACATGCTGTTTAATGGTACACAATAAGTTCATTGACTTGGCACATCCATGGGGCTTGGAGGTTGATTTAAAAGTAGATGAATCTTTAGTATTTGATACCTCTCCGTTTCAGATGTTCAGATCTTTGACTTTCATTTAGAAGTCACACTTCTATTTCTTTTTCTTAGCTTTATGCTTTTCAAGGCTCCTACCTTAGTAAAGGTTGTTTTGTATTACTGATTTTCCCATTCTTCTTGTGCTCAGCTTTCAAAACACCTCTGACCAAAAATGCTATTACTGTTGTTTTCACAGTCAAATACTAGCTGCTCTTCGAAGCCATTTGTTCTGTTTGTTTTTTCTTTGACATGAGTTTGATTGAAATCTGATAGGTGATATGAAAGGAGAATGGGAAAAATAGGGAGGAGCTTGAGATTGTGAGGGGGAGGTCAATACAGGATAGGAAGAAAGGAGGGATAAATAATACTGAAGATGTTTGAAAAAGCCATCAGGAATCATATAATTTTATATTTATCAAGAATTACATATATGTAAGTTTTTATTTATGTATGTAGTTTAAATGAGGTTATAATACTTGGAGTGATGATGTTACACCCAAGGGTCATAGGTTATCTGACAAAAACTAAGGACCAGGAATGGGAAATCTCCTTTGAAGTTGCTGGTCAGAGGAGTCTAAGAGCCACTGCGAGCAATATAGGTTATTGCTGCTGCCCATGATTGCCTCCCGGAAGTTGGAGGTACTGAAGACAACACACATTTTGGACACAGGCTTCAGGAATTAAGCTGGGATTCTTACCTGAAGGTGCTGTACAAGCTGCCAAGGGAGGAAAGCAGTCACTACCTAGTTGTAAGGTGCTCCTGAACCACAACAGTGACCCAGCAAGGCAGTAATGACACTCATGTCCTGGTGGTAACTTGGTGGTAATTAATTGTACTCAAAGCCAGCTCAGCAGGAGGAAATCATGTCTGTTGCTGGAAACGTAGACAACTCCTCAGGGCCAGTGAGATTATAGATCTCACAGGGGAACCTACTGTTGCCACTTTACTGAACCAGTATAGTTCCTCGCTACATTCTAACATGTTTACTTTTATGCTCATAGCTAAGTGTAGCCCCGTTTTCAAAGAAGCTTTATAGCAGATGGAGACCATTACAGAAAACCAAAACTGGGCAAAAGTGATGTTGGAGTGGCCAGCCCAGTTGATACATCTATAACACATCCCCAACTGTGGGCTCAGAGAACAACAGTGAGGGAGAAAGGCTAGAAGGATTGCAAGATCCAGAGGACCAGGAAATCTGCTGTGAGGCAGTTTCTCATATCAATGACAGGGACACTGTGTCCATGAAACCGCAACAACATAGCTGCCTAAACCAGCCCTGAAAAAGGACACCACCTACAGATATGCTGACATGGGAGAGAGAAATCTCATGGGCCCCTCCCCGATGAAGAGCTGTAGGCATTAGCTACAGACTGCTCAGAGAAGGAAAATAAGTGTTCTCCATGTTTGAGCCTCCCAGTTAGTGGTCAGCCCGGGAAAAATAGAATTAGATACATACAAGTGACACTAACTGGACTCTACACTAAATGGTTGTATTTGTGTGTGTGTGTGTGTGTGTGTGTGTGTGTGTGTGTGTGTGTACAATATGGATCAATAAGGGTCATGGAAGGAGTTAGAGGAGAGGGAAATGACAAAAATGTAATTAAATTTTAATTTTAAAATTGCAAATACACAAAAGTTTGATATTTAAAAATGTTTTTTTAAATATTTGAATAACATGATTTTAAGGAACTTCCTAAGTTTACTTTTTGGGTAAATAATGATACAGAGTTTTAGTTTATTTATGGCCTTTGATTTGTGTATGCCTTCAGTTAGTTTTGTGTTTATGAATATTTTGATGAAATACTCTGAAGTGCTGGCTAGGTACACACAGGGCTGACAGCTCTGGTTTTGTGGTTTTGAGAGTATATCTGTCACTGAATTGGATTCATGAGGTTCAACTCTTCCCCACTTCACAGACATTCATATTTTTAGGTTGTGTATTAATGCATTAGAAAATCTTGGTGGTAGAATTTGTTTGTGGTCATATAGAAAATTCATCTGGGTACATATATTTGTTTCTTATGGCTAGATGTTATACCTACGTGTTGTAAGAGAACCTTTATTTCATTCAGCAGTGTGTATTCTGCCTAATCCATGCTGTGTAATTATAGCGGTAGTTACTGCCGTGCCGTGCCTTTAATTGCTATGTAGTATTTCATTTGATAACAGCTACCCCGTTTACTCAATCAATTTAAATTTAAAATTTTTTTCAGTTCAATCAACTACAATGATTTCAGTCTCTTCCAACAGTATATAAAATCAATTTTAGAAAAGCTTAATCTTTTGATTCATTAATGCAAGCTTTAAAATCAAAAGTCCCAGTTTTTCTTTCAGTATTTTTGATTTGACTGTTTGCCAGGTTCTTGTTGAAATAGTTTAAATTGAGTTGGCGGTTTCCTTTTGTCATACCGTAAGAGGTAAGTCTTAAACTGGTCATTTTACTTGGAGTGTGTGACTTGGCATAGCACACACTGAACAGGTAAAAAGCAAACAAAAGCATAGGAAAGCAGCTAATTATAGTAATTGCAGCTGGTTTCAAAGTACTCCTAACAGTTTGTGCATGCTGCTTGCTTGAAAGCATCAAATGGGTGCTAGTTGTGAAATAGAACACCTGTTTGTTGTTGAGCATGTGTTTATGCAGATGATTGTTGTTGTCAAAGCACCTTGATGTAGAGTAGTCCTGTTTACATTTACATTCTCCCCAAAGGATTAACAGTGTTCTCTCAATAAATTTGCAGTCTATTCTCCTCTCAAAGGCTGCTGTTTGGAGGGTGGTGTGAAAGAGGCAACAAGTGCTTGCTAATCACTTGAATATACATAATTAGCTACAGTCTGGTGCACTGGAGCCTTTGTAGGACCATAACAATCCTGATTGGCAAATGCACAGAACAATAGCTGTGTCACCATATAGTTGTTGAGAGTAGTTATTGTCTTTTTATTGGTATTTATTCTTTAATGTTCTGAACTTACATTTCATTACAAGCCTCCTTTTACTCTTTTTAATGAACCAGTGTCTGATGTCTAGCAACTCTGTAAAGTCACCGTTAATAATAATGTTTCATATTTATTTACTAGGGGCTGAGATTGTTATTCAAAAACATATTTGACATATTCAGTAATTCCAGATACTGAGAGACATCAATAGTTGGATTAATTCATAGTGAAAACTTGCTTCCTTTTCTACTCACCACACTCATCCATGCAGGCGTGTGTTCCTGCTCCCATTAAAGTTGCATGCTAATGGTTCCTAACTTACTTGACATTCTACACATTTAAGTGTGGTTTTCTGTTTTCTGAAAAACACCCTGATTGCACTGTCAGACCTCAGAAATTCTGAAATGGGAGTGTTAGAGAGGACCGTTTCTATACATAGTAGAAAGAAGGCCTGTCCTTTAGCTCCCAGTATTGCTGACTTGTTTGCCTGAGAATTCTGCATGTGGCTTGCCACATTCTTGTTTATAAAACCCAAGTGCAATGTGGTATTTATCAGAATGTGACATTTGAGATTCAAGATGACACATAAGGGAACAAATAAAGGGACATGACATGGGGTGCAGGTTGTGACTGCCAAGTTCAACAACAATGTAAATTTTTGTTAGTTACTTTTATACATTAGAAAAATGTGAGTAGCCTGACGTGACGAACTTACCCGAAGTAGAAGTCCACATAGACCACTGAGACAAAGACAGTCTGTTACGAGCTTGCATAGGGTAGGACTCAGGAAACAGCTCTCCCAGTATGCGAGCTTCAAAAGTCCACAGATGAGAGAGAAAGCTTGACTTGTGACAAGGAAGTGCCTCATATGTAGTCCTCGATTGGAACCTGTGGGCATGGGGCATGTAGAAACCCTTAGCTTTCTCTATGATGGGTTCTGAGTTGAAAACATGAGCAAATCTAGGAAAGCTGGCAGTTTTGCTTAGGCCTTGATCGGTTTGAACCTTCGCTGTCTCTTGCTTGTGCTTTGTCCGGTTCCCAGCTGGTTGACGTTTAAAGGTCTGAGTGAGTGTCTGAGCACAAGCGTGAGCTGCTAGGACATACGGCACATGGGTAGCTACCTTTCAGTGGTGCAGTTGCACTCCTGTGTGTTCATTTCAGCTTGCAGTGGACAGATTCTAACGTTCTGGAGACTTACATATAAAATTTTATGCTATCAAATAATACCAAGACATTTTTATTTCTAAGACAAATCTGTAATGTTCCCATTCTCATTGGGAAAACTGAAAATATTTATGAAGAAAATTGTTTTGTGTTCAGGATAAGTCATTAATGCTCTACAACATTAGTTTGTGTACATAGTTTTGCCTTTTAGAAATCAAATGATTTGTACTCTGAGAACCAAAGTCCGGTTTAAAGTCTATAGTTACTTTGTGTGTGCATGTGTGTGTGCATTTGTATTTGCTTGAAGATCGTGCTGCCATACAGGAATCAAAGAATTTTATAAACTGTTGATAATGGACATTAAATGTTTGATGGATGTTTCTAGAAGTTTCTATAATGGACAGTCAAATCATTAGCTGGGGTTATATGTTCTGAAACAATGATGTTATATTGACATACATAGTACATTGTTTGAGTCTACATTGCTCAAACTGGCTGTGATTTCCCTTAAACTGTTGATATCATAAGATGATATATCACCTGTTAAGATGGAAGTTCTCTAATTATATCAAAGAAATGGAGTTAATTTCTGTGTCCTAGATTGACTTTGTAGTTAACAGGTCTGTATTGGAGTTTTTAAATTGTGTGTGTGCTGCGTTTGTGTGAGTAGGGGATGCATGCACACGCCTGTGTAGGTGATGCGAGGAAGCCAGAAGGGAATGTTGGGTATTATTTTTGTCCTACTATTCTGAGACAGGGTCTGTCACCTCACCTAGAGAGCATGTGGTGGCCAGAAAACTAGTAGTGGCTGTTTCCATTCTGCTGCCAACGGACTTGGGGTTACAGGTAAATATGGGCTATGGTCAAGCCCCCCTTTTTTTAACATAGGTGAGTGGCATCCAAACTCAGGTTCTCCTGCTTATGTCGCTGTCATTTTCCCACCTCCACTCCAGCCCTGTCACTTTCTTTCTCATTCCTTAACTCAGATCTGCATATTTTTTGACTTTGATACTTGTATATTGCTTAGGATATATTTTTTTAATCTTCTAGAAATACTGTGAGGGCTGGAGAGATGGCTCAGTGGTTATGAGCACTGACTGCTCTACCAGAGGACCTGAGTTCAAATCCCAGCAACCACATGGTGGCTCACAACCATCTGTAATGGGATCCGATGTGTCTGAAGATAACTACACTGTACTTAAATAAAATAAATAAATAAATCTTAAAAAGAACAGAGACAATGCTTTTTAAAAAAAAGAATATTGTGAAATACAAGGGTAGAAATTCATTTTGTAGATGAAAAAGAAGTTGAAAGCTTCATAAGTTCTGAATATTTGTATTCTGTTCTTTGAGGAATAGAATTTTCAACTTTAATCTTTTGACCTATAATTTATAAGTAAGTCAAGAATACTTATTCTAATCAACCTAGTATTACAATCTGATTTATGGTGTCCCTTGTCTGCTTTTTTTCCTCCTTTTCTTTTATCAGCAGATATCATGTTAATTGCCTTACTCTGCTTTTGAGCAGTAACAAATATTCAGTATGTTTATGTAGGTTCTTCTTCTATTACTACTACTACTACTACTACTACTATTATTATTATTATTATTATTATTATTATTATTATTATTATTAACCTGGTGTGTGCAAGGAACCTGGAGAAGACTGAGCAGGCTGATTTTACACAGTGCTGACTGACATCTCTGCATTGCCCAGAGAGCACTCATCCCTAGGCTGTCTGAGCTGGTGCCAGAGCTGAATGGATCACTAGAATCATCTTCCTTGCCATGATTTGATATTGGTAGGATGTGTTGAGGAATGCTAAGTGTTTGGGTAAAATAAGTTCTTTTTAAATTCTATTTTTGTGTCTAACAAATATTTAACTCTGTTTTCATAAGGCTTTCCTTTTAAGAACTGTGAGAACAATGAAGAACTAACAAGACTCTTTCTTAGTCTTGGCTTTCTGATCTATTTTAGAGCTCCCCCCACCCCCAAGTTTTTTTTCTTCTTCTCTTTGGTAACTCTTTTTTTGGCTATAGGACTGTAGATAAAGGACTTTCTTGGGTTGAGAAAGAGAATATTGGTTGGTAAAACTGGAAAACTACAGTATGTTTTTCAATAGAATTGAGGCTTATTATTTTGAGAAATTATACTTAAAAGTTATAAAAATTGAACTTAGATGGAATTAAGTCACCATATTGAATAAGTGACATATTTTAGGTTGTTATATGTGTTGAGTTTATATTCATAAAACATTTTTAGGTTTAGTAGTTGTTTCAAATGATTTTTAAAATTATACATAGCTCCTAAAAATTATTATATTTAACTTAAGCATCATCTAATACAAACATAACCAGTATCTTATATTGTTCTGATATTAATCACTAATATTTTAAAGAGGACAATAGATTGTCTGTTCTCCTAAGTTCCTGATACACATAACCACCTTTCTTTGTACATTGATCCTATGACTTTGAAAATGATATACTTATAAGTATTTAGTATTTGTAAAAGTATTCAAATAAAGTAAGCCAAATGTTTAGGTAAAGCATTTACTTCTAATTATTTAGTATTTGTAAAAATATTTAAATGAGAAAAGCTTTTCATAATAAATAGGTATGGCTTCTTCAATTCTCTAAACCAGTTGTGAAGTTTTTTTTTTTAAGCTATATTATAATGTAATATTGGATCCTTTTTACTAATACTGCTAAATCATATAGGTCAGTTAGTGATGTATATTACTCTAACAAGGGGTCTTTGGAAGAATTAAATACATTTGAGCTACATATTCAGAAATGCACAGTGGTCTTCAAAAGAAAGGCACAGGTACATGAACTCTTCAGTGTCCCACGTGGTTGTCATGGAAGACCCAGCTTCTTTAGTGACATATTCACCCTTAACCGTTAGAAATTCCATGTGCTGTTAGTAATGCCCTTACTGTAGGTGTTATTCTCTTTGACATATAGATAAAACTGAGGTTCCATGAACTGTTAATCAAGTAGATACATCGCCTTTTCTCAAAGAATGTCATGACACTCCTTTTCCCCATCCCTTCAAAAGTAGCACTGTGATTCCATGGTGTTAGCTGGTAAAAATGTTCTTTCCCATTTTCAGAAGGTAGTTCACTAGTCTTAATTTACCCCCCCCCCAGGAAAAGAAAAGTTCCTACGGGACATTGCCAGCATTTTATCAGACATTTTCTTAGCACTCCCACTTTGCTTCTTGTATATGTGACTCCCTTTCCTTTAAAATATCTTAGAGTAGTACTTGTTTTTCATCCCTCTCCAAGCAAAAGGAATCGACCAGAGCTTAGTTGAATGAGTTCTATATTGAAACCCCCTAGAATATGTATTAAAATTTTAGTTTTCCAGAATGAGAATTTTCAGATTGGGATACTGGAAAGTGGCCTTGCTTGCCTTAAGTATCTATCCATAGTCATTTATCAGTACAAATATTTAAGTCTCTATCTTAAGTTATTTTAGAAATGAGTAACAATGTATTAGTTGAGAGGAATTTATTTATAATTGTTAAAATATAACATATTTTCATAAAATATAGAAAAGTATCCATGTTTTATACCAAAACTGACAATCTCTGAAAACTACTTTATTGATTTTCATTTTTTACTTGATTACTAATTAGTTTAAATAATAATTTTCTATGAAATAGGCCTTCAAAACTAATAAATAGAATCAGCAGGAGTTGTAAATTTATAAAGAAGAAGGAGTAATCTGCATATTCAATAAAAGGGTAGTTTTAATGTTGTTTGAATTTCTTCCCCTTCCTCAGTTTTTCTGAATTTGCTTGTCCTCTGTATTGTTGCAGGTTTTGTTTTCCCCTTTCTCCCCAGTCTTACTGAGATACTAGGTGTAGACCCCAAGCCTTGCACACATTAGGCAGATACTCTTCCATTGGACTGCATCCTTACTTGCTTTGTTTACTGTGTGTAAATCTTTGGTAGGCCTCTGGGGCCCAATTTCCCTCTCTTGTATGCTGAGCAGTTTCCTAATGGTGCACAAAACGTTCCTATATACAATAATTTTAGAATTATTTATATGTTTTAAAACTATTTTGGGTTACTTGGAAAATAAGGGATTATTATACTATTTCTGTAAGTTTTGGTGGCTAGTCTCTACTTTTAAGTATAGGGATCAAATCTTTGAGTTAATAGCAATACAGGTAAAAATATTTAATTCAATGTAGTGAACGAGTAAGAATTTCCATAGAAAACTTAATCTGGATTCTTAGACCTGGAGGGGCACATTTTATGTTTGTTAAAACATTGAAAAAAATAGGCTTAAATCGACCTACAACCCCCCCTTCCTTTCATTGTCAAGATGTGACAGCCACCTATGAATACTGATGAATTCAAGAAAACTCCTAAGCTAGACATTATCTTGACAGTTGGCGGACAGATGCTCCTGATTTGAGTGTGAGACTGAGGTATTCAAAAAGCACTTCAAAACTCTCTCCTGTGCCAGCCAACATTATTCTCCTTCTATTGGGATATGTTTTAGCTACTGTGTAATAATACTTATTGCTATATCATATAAAGCAATATAGCTGGGTAAATTGTTTATGGCTTTTTAAAAATATAACAACATGTAGTCACCTTTGTAAAGTTCTTTCTTAATTCTTAGAAACTGATGGTTTATTTTTCAAGAAAAGAGGGGAAATGTATATCTTTAACATTTTACAATACATACTTTAAGTGAATATAACAAATGTTGAATAAAAATAGTTTTGATAATTTTGAAAATACTCAAGGCTTGGGATGTAGGCCACTTGGCTAGCATGTATGAGGCCCTTGGTTCAGTTCCTTGTTCCATATTAGTGATGGCATACATCTTCACTTGGGAGGTAGAAGCAGGAAGACCCTAAGTTCAAAGTCGTCTTCAGCTACATAGTATAGTCAAGGCTAGGTTGTGATACAGGAAACCCTTATTTTCTTCTTTTCCATATAAGAGGACAATGAAAAGAAGTGTCCAGAATTATTTTTTCTATTATTTAGGATATTTCCTCTTTACCTTAGGTTATAAACTTTATTGCTCACATCTAATATAATACAATATTTGATGTGATTTGTCATACTTGTCTTTCTTAGTCAAAGGTTTATTGAAGGAGCAAGTCTTTATATAATATTTCTACACTTAGGAAGATAATTTTCTAGTGAGATTAGGAAGGTTGAGGGTTGTTCATTGTGTAGTGTGTGTGTGTGTGTGTGTGTGTGTGTGTGTGTGTGTGTGTCTGGTCTCACCAAAGTGATTTGTTATTTCTTCTTTGCCTTTATTGCATTTATTTGTTTATGTGCATGTGTTGTGTCACATGCCTGCCAAGGTACACGCCTGCCACATTGTATATATGGAGGTCAGAGGAGAGCTTGTAGCATTTAATTCTCTCCTTCTACCATGTGGTTTCTGGTTATCAATCTCAAGTTTTCAGGCCTGGTGACAAGTGCTCTTACCTCCTGTGCTATGCTTGACTGCAGATTTTGGTCTGGGAGCATTGATAGTTCCTGAAACTGTTTGACAGTATGGGTTTTGAGTGCATACCTTTTATAAAACAAATTTTGGTAATTAAATTATAACATGAATATAGATAGAAGTGCCAAAATATAATAAAATTCTTATTGTTAAACATTTGGCTCATGAGAATAACATAACACCCGACCTTTTAAACTATGAAAACATTTAACTAATAGAAAATTTAAATTATTAATTATAAAAATATAATTCTCAATGTGTTACTTAAAATGTTTTATGTTTGTCTTCTTAGTGATTTTGTTATTTAGTATTTGAGCGGAAAATAGAAATTTATAAACTTGCCAAGGTTACCTTTGTCTGGAATCTTATTTTTGATTTACCTTGTCTATCAGCAGCAGAAAGTTTATGTGACGTTACACTGATATGCCTATATCATGTGACTTTGATATTCTGTGATTCTATGAATATAGAAGTGGTTATCAAATGGATAGAACAGTACTGGAATAATACACTTTACACGGCTATTCTCTTATTCTGATCTGAGAATACTAAAGTTAAAATTATAAGAGTATTTTATGAAAATATAATTGGCAATTGTATTTTCATTTTTAATGTTTTTATTGAAAATACTTTTATAATTTTATATACTCCCCTCCTGAGATACAGATTGAGGTTTTAGAAATGACTGAAACAACTGGGAAGATATAAAGTTAAGAGGGAAAGACAGGGGTTGGGGATTTAGCTCAGTGGTAGAGCGCTTGCCTAGGAAGCGCAAGGCCCTGGGTTCGGTCCCCAGCTCCGAAAAAAATAACCAAAACAAAAAAAAAAAAAAAAAAAAAAAGGGAAAGACAGGGGCAGTTTGCAGTTTGATTGGTCCAGATTGCCTTACCCCTTCATGATCATCTGTGCTGTAACTTTTAAGGATACTCATATTTAGAAATAGTACCTCTTTAGTTGGCTTCATTTTTTATTAAGGCAATTTTATGATTATTGCCAATTCTAGAGTCTTAGGTCAAGTCAGATTGAGACTCTAGGATAAAAGTATTGTAAAATTTTATATTATCTTGTAAAACATGATTATATTTAATTATATATATTTTGACATTGATTTAATTCTTATTGAACTTTCTTTTTAATACTTTATGCATAAATTTTGTCTTATTAGAAACATTTAGAAGAGACTGTTCTCTATATATTTCTGCCTCCCTCCTAAATGTATGTAACACAAAATCTATCATTTTAATACCTTTTAGACATACAGATACTTTCATTTCTTACTTGTCTGTCATAAGGCCAAGTAAATTAAGGACGAATCCAGAGAGCTGATACTCATATATCCTGGATTCCCTAGTCGTTCACTGAGACCATCATATATACTGGTTTTACTCAAAAACCTTCCTTTTTCACAGTTCATGCTATCTCACAGGCACTTGGAAGTTAGGAACAGTTGTTACGCTGAGTTGTATGCAGCTACTGAAGATTGAACAGAGAGAATAGATATTACCTCTAACCTTGCCTCATAGGCACCTCCCATGTTTAATCCTCTTTGTGTTTTCCCTTCTGAATGCAATCAAGAAACTAAGGAGACGTCAGAACCTCTAGGAAGACCAAGTATTCGGAGTCATTATGCAGAGGTCATGGCGGCTCACTGAACAAGTGTTGTGCTTTCACCTCACCTGAGCCAAAAATGAGCCACACTTTGTCACTGTGACACATACCTGAAAGAACAACTTCAAGGAAGAACATTTAATTTGTCTCATTTTTTCAGAGGCTTCATTAGTCCATGGCTAAATGAATGCATTGCTCTGAGCCTCATGTGAAACAGAATACTATGGCAGGAGCATGCTTGCTTATGACAACATAGCCAGGAAGCAGAGAGAAGAAAAGACAGTTACAAGATAAACTTTTTCAGTGTATACCCCAAATCTTATTTAAATAAATAGCCCCACTTCTCAAGGCTCACCATCTGCCAGTAATGGATGCCATTATGACATAATTTCATTGATAAAGTCATTTACTCCCTAAAATCCATCACCTGGAAGCCAAGTCCACTGTACATGCTCTTCTTTAAATACATTTAATATTCAACCATAATGCTCACAACTTAACTCCTTTAGCAGTTGGCCTTACCTTCACCAGTTCATTCAACAATATGCCTTGTTTAGAATGGAATGAAGAATCAAGAAAACCAATTTGAATTAGGAAGTAAGAAATTGGGTGTGGCTCCATTAATAGGAGGAGTCGGTGTGGAAGTCAGTGACAAAAAATGAAGGAGTGAGAAAAAGGCATGTTGTGCTGTAGAATTGATTTTTAAAAACCTTAGAGGTAAACCCATCCCTCACTTGATGCCCTCTCTTTCTGCTGGAGGTGGGTTCTAGAAGTTCTCTCTCCACTGTAGAGTATTTCATCTAAAGTCCCTCCCTTTGACTCCTGAAATCTCTCACCTCCCAAGTCTCAGGTACATTCTATAGGGTCCCCCAAACTCCCAAGGTTGCCTTTTTCCATTCATTCTGCTGGCCCTCAGGGCTTCAGTCCTGTTCCCCCACCCATTACCTAGTCATGTTCCCTTCTTTCCCTCCCTGTCCACCTTTCCTCCCATGTTCCTCCCTCCCTCCTCCATTGTGGTTGCTTTCTTCTCCCTCCAAAGTGGGATTGAGGCATCTTTACTTGGCCCTTCAGTGTGTTAATCCTTTTGAATTCTATGGACTGTATCCTGGATACTCTGTACTTTTTTTTGACTAATATCCACTTATTAGCGAGTAGATACCGTGCATGTCCTTTTGGGTCTGAGTTAACTCACTCAGGATGATATTTTCTAGTTCTATCTATTTGCCTGCAAAAACTCAGAATGTCCTCATTCTTAATAGTGGAGTAGTATTCCATTGTGTAAATGAATCACATTTCCTGTATGCATTCTTTGTTGCCAGCCCACAGTCAAAAAGCTCTGACCCATAATTGTTCCTGTCTGAAAGAACTGCAGGGACAAATATGGAGAAGAGCCTGAGGGAAAGGAGGTCCAGCAACAGACTCACATTGAGATTCAGCTCAAGGGGAGGCCCCAAGGTCTGACACTATTACTAAGGCTATGGTGTGCTCACAAAAAGGGGCCTATCAGGACTGCCCTCCGAAAGACCCAACAAGCAACTGAAAGAGTCAGGGGCAGATATTTACACCCAACCAATGGACAGAAGCTGCTTGTCCCTGTGGTTGAATTAGGAAAATGCTAGAAGAAGCTGAGGAGGAGGGTAACCTTGTAGGAGGATTAGCAGTCTCAACTAACTTGGACCCCCCACCCCTGAGATCTCTGAGAACTGGGCCACCAACCAGGCAGCATGCATCAGTTGGTATGATGGCACACATACATGGCAGAGGACTGCCAGGTCTGGACTCAGTCTTAGAAGATGCACCTAACCCTCATGAGACTGGAGGCTCCAGAGAGTGGAGAGGTCTGCTGGCGTGGGGTGTGGGGGTAGGGGGATATCCATGTGGAAGATGGGAGGGTGGGGGAGGAGGTATGGGATGTGGAAAAGTCAGGGTGGACCAGGATGGAGATGAAATCTGGACAGTAAAAGAAGATTAAATACAAATTTAAAAAGTACTTAAGGAACTAAAATTATATAATAAGGTATATTTTGTGATAAGATGCACGTAAAATGGCTAATACATTAAAAAAAAAAAACCTTAGAGGTAATGGATACTATAAACTCATAGGAGAACAAGTTTTGGGAATTGATAAAGTGGGAAATTATGAACAGGAAAATCTAGTCTCTAAGAATTATATAGATTTTAAACACTATTGATTTTTAAATTGGAAATTTGTTGTTTCCTACATAAATTTTGCAAGTATGACTTTTGTTTACTGTGATAACTACCAGCACGTTTGTAATATTCAGAAAATATGGAATGACTGATGGTTAAAGGAACAGAGTGGTAATTCCAGAGTGTAGACTGAAATGTGGACTTGTGACGAGATAGTTCTCTATTCAGCTATTCTCTAAGGTACATGAATGAATTCTAACATCACTGTTGTAATGTGTATAGAATAGAATGACTTTCATTCTTATGCCTAAATATAGGCAATATTTACTTTGTATTTTGAATATACATAATATTGGAAAGAGTATTTAAAAATTAGCTCATTTTGCTAGTATTCTCCATATTGAAGTTTATAGAATTTAACCTTTTGGGGCTCAGAGTTGAATTTTATCAAACGTTAAAAGTGGAAAAATAAAATGTTGTGTCTTAGGTTGCTTTTAAGACATATTGTAATTAATAAATTTGGGTTGGACGTAAGCGCTGAAGTTTTAAAGCAATAATGACAGAATAATTATGCTAACCGAAATTTAAATATTTGGCAATTATATCATAAATCAAGTGTATATGAACATTTGGGATTACTGTTTGTCAGGTGGAGTTGTTTTTCCTGCTTCCAGTGTTCTGATAGGCTTTATTCTTTGAAAATTAAAATCCATAAATACTTTTAAGGACTCAAGTGTGGGTCCCACACCTTGCCTGACCAGCACAGGAGAGCTGGCCCTAGTATGTGTTGGGCAAGATGAGCCAACCCTAAGGCTGTGAGAGCTGGAAAACTGGCGACAGCACACTAGATAGCTGCCTCCTCCCTGTTCTCCCTAGTGTGTGAGAGCAGGAGAGCAGGAGAGCAAAGCTGGCCCCACCACTCACCTGGGCAAAACCAGAGAGTGGTGCTAGTGGCACAGGCATAGGAAAGTTGACCAACTTACCAACCCAGCTTACCAACCCAGCTTCCACCAGGGCTCTGAGTAGGCAGGCCCACCTCAACATCCACCCCATCTCTGGAGCACATGAAGGGGCCATTTCTACAGATTCAAAGCTGCACGATCTCTTTGGCAACCACAGTATATATGAGATGAGTTCCAGTGAGGATCCAGTATTGAAAGTGTGGCAGGAGGCAGAGGCCTCGAACCAGACCAATGACTCATTGCAATAAACATTTGCAAATGAAGCTGTTTGGTCAAAAAAGGTATTCTGTGTGATACACTGCAGCATACCACAGCTTCCATGGCAACAATTTATTTCTTAATTGTAATTTTTTATTTTCTTTTGGGGGGTTTGCGAGGGTCAAGGGTGGATATGAAGGGCCAGGTAGATGAGTGGGATTGGAAATATGATGTGAAATTTCACAAAGAATCAAAAGTTAAACCAATAGACCAGATTCTTCTTACAAATGTACAGTAATGTGAACAAAAACATCATAAATTGTAATTATATTGCAATTTATATTCTTCCGCAATATAAATGTTTTCCCTGAACATCTTATGTCAAGAACTCACTAGTACAGAAAGAGTTATATTTTAGAATAGTGAATTATATTTACTCAAATCTGTCCTGTTTGGATGCTTTAATAGTTCTATGTAGTAGTCTCATGAAACACAAATATGTTGGGCTCCTGTTACTAATACAGTTAATGATTTATGTTACAAAGCCTTTAATTATTAGTAAATTTTCCAATCAATTAAGGTGATCCCAATAACATAATAATAGAAATCTGTTCAGTTCCTTTCCCCCTTGTTTCCATCCTTTTACTCTTCCTCTTATTCCAACTGTCCCATTTCTCTTCTTACCTGTATATCTTTGATTCCACAGTGATTAGTGCTTCATTCAAGCTTAGCCCTTTCAAAGGGATGTTGGCTAACCTACTTGTCCTGTTGTATAGGTAGATTTGTCTGTCCCCAGACAAACTGAACCATAGACAGTGGACCCAAGAACTCTAGGGAGGACTAAATGTAGAAGACTGAAGCAGCTAAGAGAAGAAGTAAAATTAGCATTTTGGGTAGGATTGCCAGAAGGGTCAGACAATCATTTGATGATGGAATAAAAACCTCTGAGCAAGGTAGGAGTTGGTGGTAGAGAGCTTGTTTACTAGACAATTTGCAGAGAAATGCAACTTGTCAGTGGGAGGAATGATTCAGACAAAGTGATAGACACCAGACTTCACAGAGCTCCTGAACAAGACAATGGAACCTCTTCTGTCACTTTCCAGATCTCACTTGCAGAAGTTGGCTCTATACTGCTCCATAGTGCAGCCCATTCCTTGAGTAGTGTGTTTCCTTACAATAAATATCTCATTGTTGCCATGGTCTTCATCAATATCCATTATTGTTAGTCAGCATCATCATCTTCATGGGTGAACTTTGTTCCTAGAAATCAAGACTGCTAAAAGAGCACTAAGGTTAAAGACAAAACTCAGGGTAGATCTGTGCTAAGATAGGCCTGCTTTGTGTACTGTTCTACATTGGACTTTTCTTCAAATTAGGTTTATGTCATATTATAATAAGCTTCTTTTTGACTTCTGGGTCTTTCAGTTTGAGAGCTTGTGATAGATTGGCTTATTGCTTAATTTGCCTCTTTTAATAGAAGATAAGCATTTATAGTATAGTGATACATTGTTCAACATTCTACCCTGGAAGTCACTGAATGTTAACTTTCTTGCATTACTAAGCCTTACATAGACAATTACCAATATTGTTGACAAACCAGTAGACCACTGCATTCTTACCTGAGTACTTTTCACAATGCTGAACAAATATTTAAGAGTACTCCACATACTATAAATTATGTTTGGACTTACATAACACTTGAAGACCTTAATTATTCATATTTAATTAAAATCACTCTGGTATGTTAGTGGCATATAATAGTTCTTAAATATATATTAAGGTAAGTAAAAATTAAAGTGTTTTCTATAATTATGTGCTATGAAAGTTTCTTGCAACTTCGTCCTGTATATTGTTCATTCTCCTCCATCCCTGAGGTAAAGATGTCACAGATTCCTTACATGGAGAACACACGCTCTTTAAAATGCTATCTTACATGGAGAGCACACTCTCTTTAAAATGCTATCTTACATGGAGGACACACTCTCTTTAAAATGCTATCTGGTCTCGGAACATTTACAAACAGTTTTTAAAGTGATAATGAAATCTGGAAGGTTTTTGTTATTGTCAAAATGTAAAATGGCTTTAGGTAGTATAGGAATGGATAAATTTACCTGCAAACCTTGATCAGATTCTGGAGCAGCAGTGTTCTCCAAGCCATACCCTCATTACTCCATTAAAGTTTCAGAGCCTGCTTCAATTTAGCTTTTAGATGTAAGTGGGGCTGTCAGCATACTCCTAACTCGATTCCTTAAAATTAAACCAAATTTTTGCTTTTTATCATTATATGCGTGAAGAGATCAGCCACATTTTTAACACGTTTTCTAAAACAATGTTATTCATTTTTCTGACATTCAGTTATACTGGAATAGTTATTGTATAATGTTTCTCTGCCTATTTTTATACCTTTTTTGTTTAACACCAAATAGTGTCTTGATCTTGTTAATGTAATTGTATTTACAGAACTTGAAAGTATGTAAGGTCACAAATGTTGCTGGTCAGTATTTCCCAAAGGAGTGGCAATCCAACATAATGAACTTTTAAGACTTACGCATGTTTGACAGTGTTTAGTAAACTGTAAAGCAGAGCACAGAGGGGGGTGTATGACCCAGTATAGTGTCATTAAGGGAAGCTAGCATACCATAGTAAGGGACAAAATTTACCTCTTTTTAGCCAAGGTAAAGATGCATTATAGAAATTGGTTGTTGGTATTTGCTGGATGGAGTTCCTGTTTCTTCTGAGTCTGTGTCTAACTTCTAGAGTAGACTAAATCTTCTAGAGTTTTGGGATAGTATTATCACTGATAAGTATATTTCAAAGTGTAGCCTAAGTAGAGATGTTTGGTTTTGTGTTGGAATAATGTTTCTTTAAAATATTTTACTTCAACTGTTGTTATTGATCAGAAGGGCACTTGCAGTGAAGTGTAGTAGTTTAGACTGATGCTTTTACTCCTCTAGAAACTGTGAGGACTCCTATGAGTTCTAGTTGAATGGTATGTGTATAGAACATAGTTGATAGTAATTAAATAGACACATGTCACTTTTACCTGAAGAATAACATTGATCCCATTAAAGTGAATTTACCTGTCTTTAAACCAGTAAACTAATGGAACATAATTTCTAGTATTTTTTTTTGTCAAAAGAAAAGTTGATAGATGTTGAATGCTTGATAATGGTTCATTAATGCTGTTAGAGTTTTTTTTTAAGCAGTAAGATGTTAAAGAATTTTGAAGTAGACAAAAATATTTTCAATTTATTCTTGGATCTATACATACATACATACATACATACATACATACATGTATATAATGTGTGTATATATACATATATATCTAAGCATAAATATGCTTATATGGTTTATATAGTGCATACATAACAAGCATAAATTGTGTGTGAGAAAGCAATTCTATACTGTATTTTCTCAGTCTAAAGTAGTGTTTGACACATTACTATGTAGTAACAGAATTTCTAACAAAACAAAACAGCTCTAGGGCACATACAAGGAAATGTTTCTTTTAGGTTTACTAGTATATATGGGTGAGAGTTTTATGTGCATTAACGAAATTAAACAGATGAGGTTAGTAAGAGGTCATTCTCATGGAGGCCTTATCTTTGAGGTTGCTGTAGAAGTATTATCCACTATCATACCTTATTCTGTTGGGATTTTCAGAAGTACTAACAACCTAAAAACCCTTCGATGAACCAGTATTCGTTAAGGTTTTTTTATTTTTTTATTTTTGTTTTGAGTTAAGAAAGACATTTTAGAAAGTGGACACATTGTTTAATTTTGTTTTGCATTTTACTAGATTTCAGTGCTAGGCCAGTAAATTAAACCTAGGCAGTTCTGTTGCTAATTACACAAAACTTCTCTTGGTATCAGATATTCAAATCCATTTTATGAATATGGTAGAGAGAACAACAACTGTAAAACAAAGCAGTGTGCATGTAAGTGACTGTTAGCATGCATTTCAGAAAGGATAAATGCTCACCATATGGTACAATTACTGTGTCCAAGTTTTCAAATTAGCTTCTCTCATCCTCCTTATTACTGTCTTTAAAAAGAGAGGAAAAAACCCAACATGATTTATCTACTCTGCAGCAGAACTCTTGACGCAAAACAGCAGCCCAGTTCTGTCCAGTTTTTTTTTTCCTTAGCATAATAGAGGCTGTCGGACTTTTTTTATACTAATTACTGTGTGAGCCTCAGATGAACCCCTTCAATTCACAGGGCTTTGTTAAGGGAGGAGCTGTCAATGTGTCTGCCCGTTTGCAGCTGTGCTGTGGCTTTAGCTTGCTTAACATTATGCTGCTTTTTAGACTTGACAGAAGGGATTTTTTTTTTTATTAAGGCAAAGCAGCCTTGTAGCGAAATGGTTTAAGCAGCTGCATTGTAGGGAAGCACAAAGAAGTTATTATTGTGTCTGTTTGGGGGGGCGATAAAGGGGGAGATATTCGGCTGCTGTTGATGCCGATTGTTGACTTGCCATCTGCCAGATAGGGAGAAGAAAAAAATGACAGCTCCAGCAGGGTGTTCAAGAGGTTGTTTGGAGAGACGCATAAACATGTGCAGATGTCGAACTGAATAATGGCTAGAACTGGAGACGGTTTATGATGCTGCTGATGTTTGTGCATATACAGAATGAATGTATGTGTGGATTTGGTTAACCAAGGGTACATACTAATTATCATTGTTTTCCTGCATGTCCCCCTCTGATTTCGTTCATTAGTTTAGGAGTGTAATGCTTCCTCTTCCCTCTCTTGTTCATGTCTAAGGTTAAAAAAGCAACTTTCTTAAATGGCATTTAAAACTTTCTTGCTTTTCTACAAAGAAGATAGATAACACAGTTCATTAGTGTTAGATGTGAATTTCTACTGGTAACAGGAAGTTTTGATTACTCTTTTAGTTCAGTTACCATCTTAATGACCCCACTGACAGTTTAACTACTCAGTACTTAAACTATCGTTTGAAAACGGGTCGATTCATTCTATAGTTCACTACTGGGGTAACTTAATCCCACATTTATTCCTTGAATCGTTCTATAAAATTTTAAACCTAGATGTTTCCAATGTTGCAAACAAGGGAGGGAGGGTGGGGGTAGGAGTGGGGGGAGGTGTTACACAGTAGCCTGACCTTTTTTTAAAAGTAATATCCTTTTTCTTTGCTTTTGTTTCTATTAACGACAGGAAGTCTCATCAAGCATTACTGAATTGATTCCCCACCCCTGGACTTTTATGCCATTAGTCTTAGAGTTTTGAATATCTTGAATTCTCTTAAGTGCATATGTAGAAGTGTATTCATCCAAATGTTTTACTTTCATCTCAAATAGTTGAAATGATACAGTGATGTTATATAGAGGTTTTCAAAGTGTTTTAAAAAGAATACTACAGTTTTCGGTAAAAGTTCTATAACAGTGAGTGAAATACTAGAAAAGAGAACCACATTTTTTTTAAATTCCCTTTTAAAACACTGTAGGAATTTCTAATTAAAAAAGAACCCGTAGAAGAATTACTGAGGAAGATTGCTTACTTAGAGTTTTGGTATACTTATGTTTTTCTAAACATGTAAGGTCTTGTGGCATATTTGTTAAGTAAAAATATCTGAAATGTGGTTGAAAGGCCAATATCCTGATAGCTTTAGGTCCAATAAAGAAGTTAAGTCTCATCTTTCTAGGGGAAAATTTATTTTCAGTTTCTTCTCCAGCAACTCTAATCTGTGCTTGCTGAGAAAGCGTGGAAAGTCACCGGTTTCCCTGGACCTCTGCTTTGCCTTGGTATTTCATTAGGAAATGTAGACTTGCGCACATATTCTTTGTAGTTTCACAGCCAGTCCCGAGGTCCTTCCTAAGTTTGGGACAAGTAACTGGCATTTTTCACATAGAGGTTTTGTTGAATTGAGAGTGCGATTTGCCAGAGGTCAGTATGTTAGTGAGCTGCTGACGGAAGCAAGCAAACCTGCTGGTCCCTGCTACACTTCTCACTCAGCTGCTCATCCTTCAGAGCCACGGAACGAACTTCAGCACAGGCAGGGACACACAGAAGTGAGTGGAAGGGGAAAGGCAGATTATTTTTGAAGTTAAAGGGACTACATTTCAATATCACTTAGATAAGTGAGCTTGTAAAAGTCACTTAAACTGAATGAATTTAGACTAAAAAAGGAAACAGTAGCTCATTACAGGAACTTGAAAAGACTAAGTGTGATAGTACAGTTATCGTTGTGGGAACAAGTTCAGGACTATCTGTTAGCAGGACTTCATTTTCATTAGGTGGTAGGTGAAAGTCTAGAGAGCATAGATGCTGCAGTCAGTATTTGTAAAGTGTTCTGTTTTCTAGAGGCTGTGTTAACGGAATGGTCACAGATAGAATATTTTACCTTGGAATCCAGTGTTTAGTGACTTACTGTTGTTCCATAAATCTGAAGAGAAATAATTTGTTTAAGAGAATGTGGAGAAAACTGTCAAATATAAATATTTTGGAGATGTATAGTGATTTTTGTCCATTGATAGTTTATACAGTACAGTCACTTTCTTATTTAAAAATTAGCATGCAATTATTAAGAATATGTTAAATTATTTTAATAGTAATCTTAAATTAGTTTTGGAGGTATGCTTTTGTCTGCTATCGAAAATACTAGTAGTGAACAGATAATACTAACAGTACTGTTTATCTCCTGAGGAAGTTTAAAATTGTCAGAACTCTTTATTTTGTAGAAAAAAAAAAACTGTCAAGCTCCTCCTTGGGATAAAAGTGCCAGGGTGAGCAGAAGTGTCTCCTTGGAGAACTAAGAATCAAGAAGAAATGCTTTTATTGAGCTGATGGAGTCAGTGAATTCCCTAGAGTATGAATATGAACCCCACAGAGATGTAAGTGGTGGTTTTTAAGATTTTTCTTTTCAAAATGTTGTTTTTTAAAGCATATACTCTGTTAGTATAAAGTATGAGTCAGTAATTTTTGATGCTGACTGAAGCAAGGTGTGCTGTACCTTAGAGACTGCCTACCTTAATCATCACTGAAGACTGCTTCATAGCAGTAGAGAAAATGACAATGGAGAATTTCAAACCAGAAATTGGTTGTATTAGGAAAGTGGAGTATGCCTTTGTCTTTAATCCTCATAGTCAGGAAGGGGAGGCAGAAGCAGGTTGAAATTATGAGTTTGAGGCCAGCCTAGTCTACATTGCATGTTTCAGGGCAGCCAGAGCTACAGAGACCCTGTTTCCAAACAACAACAACAGCAGCAGCAGCAGCAGCAGCAGCAGCAGCAGCAGCAACAGCAGCAGCAGCAGCAGCAGCAGCAACAACAACAACAGCAGCAGCAACAACAACAACAACAGCAACAACAGTGAATATGACAATGCTGTACTGACGTACTTTTGTAAAATACTGTTTACCAGAAGTAGTTTACATAAAAAGATATGAGACTGTTCACATATGTGAATTGTTGTATAACAAATGAAGAAGAATCCACTTAAAAATACATGTATAAAGGCATTTTTATAAATGAATATAACTGTACTTCAGGACAATTAAAAAAGATTTAGGATCTTCTAGCATTTATGGTATATGAATGTATTTGAATTATGCCTCAAGAAAATACTTCATGAATAGTAATTTTTAAAAATATTGGCCAGTATGTTGAAAACAGAATATTTCACTGTCTGACATACTCTTTAAGACATCTTGCAAAATGTTTTGGCTTAAAATTTTTAATGAGGTTTTAGTCTCAAGAATATCTGATTAAAGATGTTGGTAAACTTGATAACACATATTAGAACAGAGGATAATTAAATTTAAAAGCAAAAAAGGCATAAATCTATAAGTAGTTTGATTACTGGCCTGCCTGCCTGCCTGCCTGCCTGCCTGCCTGCCTGCCTGCCTGCCTGCCTGCCTGCCTGCCTGCCTGCCTGCCTTCCTTCCTTCCTTCCTTCCTTCCTTCCTTCCTTCCTTCCTTCCTTCCTTCCTTCCTTCTTTCCTTCCTTCCTTCCTTCCATTTATTTATTTATTGATTAAGCAAGTCACTCATTTGCTTGAGACTGGAACATAACATCAAAGTTAATTATTTTATACATTTAAGTGAAAACGAAAGGAATACCAGCTGTTGCTTCCTGGCATCTTTGTGATGTTAGTGTGTGCATGTGTGTGTGTACGTGTGTGTGTGTGTATGTGTGTGTGTGTGTGTGTGTGTGTGTGTGTGGTGTGTGTGTGTTTGTGCATGCAAAGCGTGTCTGTGTGTATGTGTCTGTGTATATGTGTATGTGTGTGTGCACATGTGTGCAGGCGCATGCACATTAGCAAGATTAGTGTGTGTGTATGTTTTGTGTTATATGTGTATTTATGTGCATGTGTTCATGCACATGTTTATGTGTGAGAGAGATACTATTGTAAAATGACATTATTTCCTATTTGCAATGTATTCAACATATAAGATAGTTAGCTCTACTTTTCGTTTAATTATCAGAATTTAATTTTCATTTTTTCTTTTACCCTAAAACATTCATAGAACTGTGTAGTTTCAAAGCAATGTAATTGTTTAATTGTACTAATAAACCTACTTTTTTCTAAGTTAGAAAATGGCGTAGTTCCTAGTTGAAAATTACACCTTAAGTTACAGGAAAATAAAAGGGGGGGCTTTTCTTAAAAGTGCATATAAAATCTACATAACCCCCCTTTTTTCTGGTTGAGCGTATGACAACTGATTGGCTGTATAAAATAGATTTTCTGTCACCCACTTGTAATAATTTTTATCTCCCTGTAGTATGCCATTTTTTAAAAGCTAGGATTTTTCCTCTTTATGTAGTGTGTACATGTTTGTGTGTGGTCGTGTTGGTGTGAAGTCTAGCATGGATATTACCTTATATATCAGCAGTATGGTAAGATTAGCACTTAACTCAAGTGCTGTCAGACCATTGGAACTTTCAGGGTTAAGTCTTATCCAAGTGGTTAGTACATGCATTACAGAACCATTTCCCACATAATGTACTTTTCAAGGAAAAGCAATCAAGTATCTGTAGTGCATTGAGTTAGTGTGGCAAGTAAAGGTGTTTATACTTTTAGAATTAGTTATAAAAATTCTGAGCTTTGACTCTACACCATTAACTTACCTTTGCATTATCTCTCATTATTAATAAGTGATTTGTTAACATAAGCTTTTGGCTGTTTGCGGTTTTCAAGAAATTTGAGGGTTTATTCTAGTTGTTAATCTGTGAATTAGTTTATCCCTGTGAACGTATGTTGCCTTTCAATTTAAAAAAGTATAAAACCACTTACCTACAGAGAATAGCATAATAGGATATGCATATTCACATAATACTGAGTCATGTTATGGTGACTCAGTATTTTTGGTGACTTTTATATGAGACTTTAAGGCATTTTTCTTACCAGTTTCTTGTTTTTTAAAAAAAGTTACAAGCATTTCAAAATAATCATTTTGATGTCCAAATATAAATGATGATGAAGATAAAATTACTAATATATAATGAGGAAAAATTTGCTCATTTCTAGTTTTCAGAGTAGATTTTTATTAGAATGGTATATAATTATTTTTTCCTGAAAATTTTGGCTTTGCGTTAGGTAATACTGCCCTCAGAGGGCCAAGGTAAGTAAATTCATTTTTAACATTGAGAAGTGGCTTTCCTGGTATTTATTTGATTTTATAAGCTTGATTTTTGGAGGCTAATAGTCTATCTGGATTTTTGAGTAGTGTTTGATTTCTTGTTGTATTTCTCAGATTTTTTCTGTCTTTTAAAACATGTTAAACATATCTGGGCATTTCAATTTGATGACAACATTTAAGCATACTTCTTTCTTGAAAAAATATGTAACAGTTGACTGACTACAAATTGCTACATTAATTCTATATACAAAGAGGATAAGAAAATCAGCTACCTAGAAAAGTCAAAGTGATTTTACTTATGTGTTTAACTGTAGACATGCATTTAACTATAGACATTAAAGTATTTAAATTATTTGTATTTACAATAATTTGCAAACTTACATTTGAAATCAAAGCATATTTCCCTTTTAATTAAAATATAAGCATATTTAAATTTTTAATAAAATAAATTTAAGATAAAACAATATATATATATGTATATAATATTAGCAGTTAAAAATGTACTTCCTCTTTCCCAAGTAATTTTAAAAGCCAAGTATAATATGTAGTGTGGTGTGTTTCAGAATTCAGAGATGAAATTGTACCCCAAGAGGAAGCACAGAAAGGGAATGACGTCAGAAGAGTGAGGCCCAGCCTTTGCTTTGTACTGTTCGCATGTATTACTTTGATGACATTAGAAAAAAGTGAAATGTTTGATAGCATATCGAATTTATTGCCTTTTCAGTGTCATGTGATATTGAATTAAGAAAGGATTTCTTTGAGAGTATTGGTAGCTATTTTTTTTAAATCAAGATGATTGTTAGTGAGAATGGTGGATAAAAATAGGACCAAGAACAGTAAATAATGAATTGAAATGTTTTCATGTATGGTGTTGGCATGAATGTGTGGAGGCCAGAGGTTGATGTCAGGTGTCTTCGTCCATCACTCTCCATCATATTAATTTTTGGAGTATAGGTAACTCATTGGAAGCTCACGTGGTCAGCTAGACTGGCTGGTCTGCAAGCCCCAGAGATTGCTTGTCCCTGCTTCCCCAGTGCTGGAATACAAGCATGTACATCATGCCCCCAGCTTTTTATGCAGGTTTTGGAGATTGAACCTGTCTTCATGCTTCTGTGGCAAAACTTTTACCAGCTATCGCCCTGATCCCTAAATTTCTTTTATTTAATACATGGCTCTCATGTATCTTCTTATCCTTCCCTCTTCCTAAGTCTTTTGCATTGTTTTTTTTTTATATCATAAGATATTTTAGTTTATATAATTCTTACTGTGAGCAGATGTTTTGTGTGTGTTAAAATATTAATCTATTTTTCTATTACTGCTGTCCCCATTTTACGGAAGAGGGAGCCAAGGCATAAAGAGAGTGATATGCCCAGCTTGTTACTTACATACTTAGTGTAATAAGTGGCATTACTGTCACTTGAATCCAGACAGTTGGGTTTACAACCACTGTGAGCAGGATGATAAAAGGACTTCGTTTATGTCGCTGTCTATTCAAGTATCATCTGTGTCCTCTACTGGCTTTCCTCTATGGCTAAGTGTCCTGGTGGCTGTCTCCTCAGTGAGGATATTGCAGTGCTTGCCCCTCATTGTTGTGAAGGGATCCCTTGTGATGAAACTAGGCTTAGCTGAGGACTTAAACCTGATGGCAATGAACACCTCAGATTATTGTTTAAGGAAAAAAGGATTTATCTTAGTGATAGAGGCCATGTGTTTGATGATGTCCTTTTCAGGGTCCCACACCATTAGAAGTTGATTGTTAGAGTGACATTTAGGCGAAGTTGTAAGATACAGTGTTATTCTTCTCACTAATTTTATAAAGCAGAGGTGAAATGACAGCAGGTTGAGCTACTTGACAGTTGTTACCCCACCCCGGATCCCCTGCAACACAGGCCTCTGATTAGCAAGCTCTACAGTTGTGTAGTACTTGCACAGTAGATACCAAAAGGGTGGCAGGGAATGATCCCAGGTTTGCATTATACTAAGATATCCTAAGTTTTTTGCCATGAGTGTGGCAGAATAGTGATAAGTTGCGTACTTACTCAATTAATAGTCATTTCTTGGCCAGATCTGTTCTAGATGTTGAACAGACATGATGAGTAGTTTTGTATTATGGTTGCATTGTTTCCATATTTGATTTTATTAAGGCTATTTCCTAAAATTATATATGATACTATTTATATTTAAGTATGTAGAAAGTATGATGTGCTAGAATAGAAAATGTTTACAATATGGATTTTAATTTTTTCTAATGAAATTATATCTTAACAAGTCAATTTCTTTGCAGAATTTTTTTATTATTGTGTTGTTTTGAGGCTAGTTCTCTCTTCATAGCCCTGTCTGTCCTGGAAATCACTCTGTAGACAACGCTGTCCTAAGACTTACAGACATCTGCTTTCCTCTGCTATTGCAGTACTTTTTAACATTTCCTCATTATTAAAATAGTGTAGAAATGACTTCATATTCAAATGCAGTGTGGTGTAGAAAAGTGTAGAGTTTTTGCAATAATGTAGAAAAAGAGAGCTCCGCTCTCACAATGTACAAGGGCGTAAGTGAAAGCAAAATAATAATTTAGCTCACATTTAACCCAGCAGGAAGCTTAGTGCAGATTGAGTAATTCTCCACAACATATCTTCTTCTATGTAAACTAATCTCATGGTTTATTCTTTATTAAATTGCCAGGATGCTATTTTCTGTTGGCGAGATTATGTGAAGCATTGTGTTCTCCATCCCCCACCCTTGATTTTCTCAGTAAAATTTGATACATTAGGATGTTGTTTTATTTAGAGAATGATTAGAAAGTATTATTTCTTGGTGTAAAGTTGCTTGAAAAACCATAGGTTTCAGGGTTTATTTAACCAGGATGCTGAGTATCATAAAAACAAATATCAGAAAGCTTAAAGGTAAGAAGGTAATTTTTAAGATTATAGAGTATTTAAAATAAAATGTATAAAAGCACTTATTTGAGAAGTTAAATATTGGCTTTTTAACGTCTTACAGCAGCAGCTCATCAACCTTCCAAATGCTGCAGTCTTTACTATAGTTCCTCATATTGTGGCAACCCCCAGGCATAGAATTATTTTTGTTGTTACTTCATAGCTGTAATTTTGTTTGTGTTATGAATCATAAATTAAATATGTGTGTTTTCTGATGGTTTTAGGAGACCCATGTGAAAGAATTGTTCAGCCTCACTCCAAAGGGTCACAACTCCCAGGTTGAGAAACACTGTCTTGCAGTATTTGGTGCATAGATCTTTTTAAATTGCTTTTGCTTCAAAGCATAACGTGGATTGTAACCTTCCTTAGGAAGTAGGCATGAAAACTATACTTAATATAAAAACGTCAAGTTCATGCATTATGCAGTGGAAGGAAAATTTCTTGACTATATTTCTCAGAATAATCATGAAGGAACATATGGGAAAGCAGAGAAATATGGGTACATCTGGAAAGATTCTAAGGCGTCTTGAAAGTACCGTGCAGGTTTACCAAAATTATAAACAACTTCTATGTCATCAGGTGCAGTTACGATAATATTGTCTCGTCCAGGAGTAGAACAACCTCGGAAAGAGAAGAGCAGGAAGTGCCTCCTCATTTTAGAGTCAGCGTAGAAGCAACAGAATGTTGAAGGATTGTATACTGAATTTGCCCCACACAACACATAGTATCAACTGCCCTCTTCTCTATTCAGTGTGTGATGTTTGGAAATGTCAGGGTCAGAGCTGCTGCTCTTACTTAATGTAGTTAAAGACATTGCATAGACACTATAGTTCAGTCCTGATTAGTTAAAGGAGAAGGAAAGGACTTATTTGAAGGAATCAGTGAAGGAAAAGGGTACAACTGTTCTTCATCAGAAGGGAGTAAATACATTTTATTTAGAAAGCTTGGTTTTTGTGTATCTGTGTCCTAAACTATTATGTCAAAGCTGGTTTCAAGCTTCTGGATTCAAGGAACCCTCTTTCTTCAGCCTTCTGAATATCTGGGACTACAGATGTGTGTCAGAGATCAGCTTTATATATACTTAAAATTTTCTAATCTCTTCACATTCTGTATTTCATTCCTAACACTTCTTACTATATAGACCTAAATTTCTTAAAACTGACTTTTAATAAGTGTTCTCAAATGCTTCAACCTCCTCCCCTTCTAGCCCACTGTTTGAAGGAAGGGGAGAAAAGATGATAATAGGGTAAGGGGATGTGGACCTGTTTAGAAGGAGTTTCTTGGAGTAATTCCAGTCTCTATTGTCAGGTTATCAGCAGTCCAGTTCAGTAGTGTCAGGATAGCAAACCTGAATCAGCAGTGGTGGCACGATCTAACAGAAACTGCCTGGCCTCTGCCAAATTGTGTCTTTTGAGTCCTATTTATACTCTCTCCAAGCATCACATGTCCTCCTATGGGTCTTGGCTCAGCAATACATCATGTGAGTCGACCTCACAATGTGAGTCTGTATCAGCAAAACATGGGAGTCTGTATTACTTGACGTATCCAGAGACTTGCACTTCATTACTAGACAAAATGTTTTATGAGCGTTGGCTATGCCTATAATCCATTTATATTCTAAGAACCTGTATGCATTTCAACACTACATTATTTAAAAAGTTTAAGACTATCTTTATTTTCTGTGTTTCTGTGTTTTGTCTACATGTGTGTCTGTCCGTCACAAGTACCGAGGTCAAAAGAAGGCATTAAATCCTCAGAAAGTGGAGTTAAGGGTAGTTGTAAGGTACTACGTTGGGGCTGGAATCTGAACCTGGGTCCTCTGGAGGAGCAGTTAGTACTCTTAACTACTGAGACATCCCTCCAGCCTCACAACACTATATATTTATTTATATATATATATATATATATATATATATAAATAACTGATTTCAATGTATTTTACACCTTTATCCTGAGTTCTAAACACATGTTTTCACGGTACACTCCTTGATGTGTGCTATGCATTGATTATTTACAATGAGTGACATGGAGCCTGCGTTGTGTGTTTTGTAGTCAAATCCAGTTTGTGTTGTGCTTTGTTTTAGTTTGTTTAGACTAACATATGTTCAAAGCCAATTGATGACAGTTGTTCAGGGACAGTGGTAGAGATCACAAAAGAATTTAATTTAGCACATTTAATTTACTGAAGGGTAAAGAAATGCCATATTTGAGTGACTCCGTGACAATCGAAACATTAAAATTTGTAAAAACTAAGTTTTATATGTGTATGAGTATACATGCATGTACATGGATGTCACAGTGCAGACATCCCTATGTGGACATACGTTTATTAAAGTTTTAAGATGTATGTAGAGATAATAACAATGAAAACCTCTTTAATTTCTTTTGGATCATCAACTTTTATTAAATATGTTAAATAAACATGAGAATAACTTACTGACCATCACTTTTTTTTTTTTTTTATTATTAACTTGAGTATTTTTTATATACATTTGAATGTTATTCCTTTCCCGGTTTCCGGCAAACATCCCCTCCCCCTCCCTTCCTTATGGGTGTTCCCCTCCCACCCCTCCCCATTGCTGCCCTCTCCCCAACAGTCTAGTTCACTAGGGGTTCAGTCTTAGCAGGACCCAGGGCTTCCCCTTCCACTGGTGCTCTTACTAGGATATTCATTGCAACCCCACTGAGGTCAGAGTCCAGGGTCAGTCCATGTATAGTCTTTGGGTAGTGGCTTAGTCCCTGGAAGCTCTGGTTGGTTGGCATTGCTGTACATATGGGGTCTCAGAGCTCCTTCAAGCTCTTCCAGTTCTTTCTCTGTTTCCTTCAACAGGGATGCTGTTCTCAGTTCAGTGGTTTCCTGCTGGCATACGCCTCTGTATTTGCTGTATTCTGGCTGTGTCTCTCATGAGTGATCTGCATTCATATTTTGATCATCCGTCTTGAGTTTCATTTGTTCTAGGCATCTAGGGTAATTCAAGCATTTGGGCTAATAGCCACTTATCAATGAGTACATACCATGTATGTCTTTCTGTGATTGGGTTAGCTCACTCAGGATGATATTTTCCAGTTCCAACCATTTGCCTACGAATTTCATAAAGTCATTGTTTTTGATAGCTGAGTAATATTCCATTGTGTAGATGTACCACATTTTCTGTATCCATTCCTCTGTTGAAGGGCATCTGGGTTCTTTCCAGCTTCTGGCTATTATAAATAAGGCTGTGATGAACATAGTGGAGCTGCGTGTCTTTTTATATGTTGGGGCATCTTTTGGGTATATGCCCAAGAGAGGTATAGCTGGATCCTCAGGCAGTTCAATGTCCAATTTTCTGAGGAACCTCCAGACTGATTTCCAGAATGGTTGACAGCAGTCTGCAACCCCACCAACAATGGAGGAGTGTTCCCCTTTCTCCACATCCTCGCCAGCATTTGCTGTCACCTGAGTTTTTGATCTTAGCCATTCTCACTGGTGTGAGGTGAAATCTCAGGGTTGTTTTGATTTGCATTTCCCTTATGACTAAAGATGTTGAACATTTCTTTAGGTGTTTCTCAGCCATTCGGCATTCCTCAGCTGTGAATTCTCTGTTTAGCTCTGAACCCCATTTTTTAATAGGGTTTTTGCCTCTCCTGCTGTCTAACTTCTTCAGTTCTTTGTATATTTTGGATATAAGCCCTCTATCTGTTGTAGGATTGGTAAAGATCTTTTCCCAATCTGTTGGTTGCCGCTTTTGTCCTAACCACAGTGTCCTTTTGCCTTACAGAAGCTTTGCAGTTTTATGAGATCCCATTTGTCGATTCTTGATCTTAGAGCATAAGCCATGGGTGTTTTGTTCAGGAAATTTTTTCCAGTGCCCATGTGTTCCAAATGCTTCCCTAGTTTTTCTTCTATTAGTTTGAGTGTATCTGGTTTGATGTGGAGGTCCTTGATCCACTTGGACTTAAGCTTTGTACAGGGTGATAAGAATGGATCGATCTGCATTCTTCTACATGTTGACCTCCAGTTGAACCAGCACCATTTGCTGAAAATGCTATCTTTTTTCCATTGGATGGTTTTGGCTCCTTTGTCAAAAATCAAGTGCCCATAGGTGTGTGGGTTCATTTCTGGGTCTTCAATTCTGTTCCATTGGTCTATCTGTCTGTCTCTGTACCAATACCATGCAGTTTTTATCACTATTGCTCTGTAATACTGCTTGAGATCTGGGATAGTGATTCCCCCTGAAGTCCTTTTATTGTTGAGGATAGTTTTAGCTATCCTGGGTTTTTTGTTATTCCAGATGAATTTGCAAATTGTTCTGTCTAACTCTTTGAAGAATTGGATTGGTATTTTGATGGGGATTGCATTGAATCTGTAGATCGCTTTTGGTAGAATGGCCATTTTTACTATATTAATCCTGCCAATCCATGAGCATGGGAGATCTTTCCATCTTCTGAGATCTTCTTCAATTTCTTTCTTCAGAGTCTTGAAGTTCTTATTGTACAGATCTTTCCCTTGCTTGGTTAAAGTCACACCGAGGTGCTTTATATTATTTGGATCTATTATGAAGGGTGTCATTTCCCTAATTTCTTTCTCGGCCTGTTTCTCTTTTGTGTAGAGGAAGGCTACTGATTTATTTGAGTTAATTTTATACCCAGCCACTTTGCTGAAGTTGTTTATCAGCTTTAGTAGTTCTCTGGTGGAACTTTGGGATCACTTAAATATACTATCATATCATCTGCAAATAGTGATATTTGACTTCTTCTTTTCGATCTGTATCCCCTTGACCTCCTTTTTTGTTGTCTGATTGTCTGGCTAGAACTTCAAGAACTATATTGAATAAGTAGGGGGAGAGTGGGCAGCCTTGTCTAGTCCCTGATTTTAGTGGGATTGCTTCAAGTTTCTATCCTTTTAGTTTAATGTTAGCAACTGGTTTGCTGTATATTGCTTTTACTATGTTTAGGTATGGGCCTTGAATTCCTATTCTTTCCAGGACTTTTATCATGAAGGGGTGTTGAATTTTGTCAAATGCTTTCTCAGCATCTAATGAAATGATCATGTGGTTTTGTTCTTTCAGTTTGTTTATATAATGGATCACGTTGATGGTTTTCCGTATATTGAACCATCCCTGCATGCCTTGGATGAAGCCTACTTGATCATGGTGAATGATTGTTTGATGTGCTCTTGGATTCGGTTTGCCAGAATTTTATTGAGTATTTTTGCATCGATATTCATAAGGAAATTGGTCTGAAGTTCTCTTTCTTTTGTTGGGTCTTTGTGTGGTTTAGGTATAAGAGTAATTGTGGCTTCATAGAAGGAATTTGGTAGTGCTCCATCTGTTTCAATTTTGTGGAATAGTTTGGATAATATTGGTATGAGGTCTTCTATGAAGGTCTGATAGAATTCTGCACTAAACCCGTCTGGACCTGGGCTCCTTTTGGTTGGGAGACCTTTAATGACTGCTTCTATTTCCTTAGGAGTTATGGGGTTGTTTAACTGGTTTATCTGTTCCTGATTTAACTTCGGTACCTGGTATGTGTCTAGGAAATTGTCCATTTCCTGCAGATTTTCAAGTTTTTGTTGAATATAGGCTTTTATAGTAAGATCTGATGATTTTTTGAATTTCCTCTGAATCTGTAGTTATGTCTCCCTTTTCATTTCTGATTTTGTTAATTTGGACACACTCTCTGTGTCCTCTCGTTAGTCTGGCCAAGGGTTTATCTATCTTGTTGATTTTCTCAAAGAACCAACTTTTGGTTCTGTTGATTCTTCCTATGGTCCTTTTTGTTTCTACTTGGTTGATTTCACCTCTGAGTTTGATTATTTCCTGCCTTCTACTCCTCCTGGTTGTATTTGCTTCTTTTTGTTCTAGAGCTTTTAGGTGTGCTGTCAAGCTGCTGACACATGCTCTTTCCTGTTTCTTTCTGCAGGCACTCAGCGCTATGAGTTTTCCTCTTAGCACAGCTTTCATTGTGTCCCATAAGTTTGGGTATGTTGTATCTTCATTTTCATTAAATTCTAAAAAGTCTTTAATTTCTTTCTTTATTTCTTCCTTGACCAGGTTATCATTGAGTAGAGCATTGTTCAATTTCCACGTATATGTGGGCATTCTTCCCTTATTGTTATTGAAGACCAGTTTTAGGCCGTGGTGGTCCGATAGCACGCATGGGATTATTTCTATCTTTCTGTACCTGTTGAGGCCTCGCGTTTTTTGACCAATTATATGGTCAATTTTGGAGAAAGTACCATGAGGAGCTGAGAAGAAGGTATATCCTTTTGCTTTAGGGTAGAAGCGTTCTATAAATATCCGTTAAGTCCATTTGGCTCATGACTTCTCTTAGTCTGTCACGTCTCTGTTTAATTTCTGTTTCCATGATCTGTCCATTGATGAGAGTGGGGTGTTGAAATCTCCTACTATTATTGTGTGAGGTGAAATGTGTGTTTTGAGCTTTAGTAAGGTTTCTTTTACGTATGTAGGTGCCCTTGTATTTGGGGCATAGATATTTAGGATTGAGAGTTCATCTTGGTGGATTTTTCCTTTGATGAATATGAAGTGTCCTTCCTTATCTTTTTTGATGACTTTTAGTTGAAAATTGATTTTATCTGATATTAGAATGGCTACTCCAGCTTGCTTCTTCTGACCATTTGCTTGAAAGTTGTTTTCCAGCCTTTCACTCTGAGGTAGTGTCTGTCTTTGTCTCTGAGGTGTGTTTCCTGTAGGCAGCAGAATGCAGGGTCCTCGTTCGCATATCCAGTTTGTTAATCTATGTCTTTTTATTGGGAGTTGAGGCCATTGATGTTGAGATATTAAAGGAATAATGATTATTGCTTCCGGTTGTCTTCATATTTGGATGTGAGGTTATGTTTGTGTGCTTTTCTTCTCTTTGTTTTGTTGCCAAGACGATTAGTTTCTTGCTTCTTCTAGGGTATAGCTTGCCTCTTATGTTGGGCTTTACCATTTATTATCCTTTGTAGTGCTGGATTTGTAGAAAGATATTGTGTAAATTTGGTTTTGTCATGGAATATCTTGGTTTCTCCATCTATGTTGATTGAGAGTTTTGCAGGATACAGTAACCTGGGCTGGCATTTGTGTTCTCTTAGGGTCTGTATGACATCAGTCCAGGATCTTCTGGCCTTCATAGTTTCTGGCGAAAAGTCTGGTGTGATTCTAATAGGTCTGCCTTTATATGTTACTTGACCTTTTTCCCTTACTGCTTTTAATATTCTTTCTTTATTTTGTGCGTTTGGTGTTTTGACTATTATGTGACGGGAGGTGTTTCTTTTCTGGTCCAATCTATTTGGAGTTCTGTAGGCTTCTTGTATGCCTATGGTATCTCTTTTTTAGGTTAGGGAAGTTTTCTTCTATGATTTTGTTGAAGATATTTACTGGTCCTTTGAGCTGGGAGTCTTCACTCTCTTCTATACCTATTATCCTTAGGTTTGATCTTCTCATTGAGTCCTGGATTTCCTGTATGTTTTGGACCAGTAGTTTTTCGCTTTACATTATCTTTGACAGTTGAGTCAAGGGGATTTCTATGGAATCTTCTGCTCCTGAGATTCTCTCTTCCATCTCTCTTGTATTCTGTTGGTGAAGCTTATATCTACAGCTCCTTGTCTCTTTTTGGTTTTCTATATCCAGGGTTGTTTCCATGTGTTCTTTCTTGATTGCTTCTATTTCCATTTTAATTCCTTCAACTGTTTGATTGTGTTTTCCTGGAATTCTTTCAGGATTTTTGTGACTCTCTCTATGGGCTTCTACTTGTTTATTTATGTTTTCCTGGAATTCTTTTAGGATTTTTGTGACTCCTCTCTATGGGCTTCTACTTGTTTATTTATATTTTCCTGGAATTCTTTTAGGAATTTTTGCACATTCCTCTCTGTAGGCTTCTACTTGTTTATTTATGTTTTCCTGTGTTTCTCTAAGGGAGTTCTTCATGTCTTTCTTGAAGTCCTCCAACATCATGATCAAATATGATTTTGAAACTAGATCTTGCTTTTCTGGTGTGTTTGGATATTCAGTGTTTGCTTTGGTGGGAGAATTGGGCTCCGATGATGCCATGTAGTCTTGGTTTCTGTTGCTTGGGTTCCTGCGCTTGCCTCTCGCCATCAGATTATCTCTAGTGTTACTTTGTTCTGCTATTTCTGACAGTGGCTAGACTGTCTTATAAGCCTGTGTTTCAGGAGTGCCGTAGACCTGTTTTCCTGTTTTCTTTCAGCCAGTTATGGGGACAGAGTGTTCTGCTTTCGGGCGCGTAGTTTTTCTTCTCTACAGGTCTTCAGCTGTTCCTGTGAGCCTGTGTCTTGAGTTCACCAGGCAAGTCGTTTGTAGCAGAAAAGTTTGTCTTACCTGTGGTACCCAGGCTCAAGTTTGCTCGCGGGGTGTTGCCTATGAGCTCTCCACGGCCTCAGCAGCCAGGAAGATCTGCGCCGCCCCTTCCGGGAGGTTCCGTGCACCAGACTGACCATCACTCTTAGTGGAATAATTTACTATGCTCTGAGTTATAAATTATATTCTTTAGATTCAATAATAATATATTTTAATAAGGACAATATGCAAAAGTGATTTTCATTTTTAAGTTATTTTATATAGTCCATGTACATTTAAAAAGTAGTATAAAACTTTGCTGTAAAGAACATAAAATTACTAAGGTTATTTTTAAAATATCTGAAAAACAATATGATAATTTCAATGAGAAGGATGTTTCTTCTCCCTGAGAGACATGAACAGGCTTCCATATATAGTGTGTTTAATGCGTTTATATAAAAATGCAGCAGGCAGGTTTGAACACTGCAGATGTTGTGCTCTATCTACCATCGTGTACTTTCCTATAGAATATTTGGCTTTAAGATAAAGCTATATTGTATATTGTTGCATTACCCGGTGTCTTTTTGTTTGTGGGGAAAATATTTGCTTATGTAATCTACTGAAGCTAAAATGCTTGCTCTATTCTTTTAGCACGTTCATGTGTTTACATTTAGTTTGTGTTTGTCAATAAATAACTAAATGTTTATTTAATGTGAATTTATGAAGTTAAATAGATTTTTATGCAGATGGTAACATTAAATCTTTTTTAAAATGAAGTCCATGAAGACTTTTAGAGTACTGCTAGAGATGGTTTATTGAAATATTTAAATATTATGAAATGAGCTAGATTTTTAATGTCTAAAGGCATTTATTAGAAATGTGTGCATATGCACACATGCATGTGTTCATGCACAAATATGAGCATGGGCACCCAGGTATGCAAGTGAACATATATTTGTGTGCATATGAACAGGATCTCACTTGAACCAGAGCCTGCACATTCTATTGGTTTACCTGTATCATTCCATGGGCCTCCTGTCTTTGCCTTGCCCATACTGGGATCACAGCCTGGCATTTTTGTGTGTTCTGGGGATCTAACTCTGATGGTCAGGCTTGCATAACAAGTGCTTTATCCTCCTGAGCCATCTCCTCAGCTGCTAGAAATTCTTAAATTCATAAAAATTGTTTATAATGACCAGGTTGGATGTGACTAGTGCTTGGGAGGCTAAAGCCTAGAGGATTGCTTGAGCTCAGTTCAAGACAAACCTAGACAGTACAAGGAAATCCCATTAATAAAGGAAAAACATTTCTTAGCTCTGAGACTTCTGTTTACTTTTCTGTTCCTTTATCTTTCTCTTAAAGAAGGAATATTTAAATATGCTGTATTTAGATATTGTTTAGTTTTTCCATGTCTTTAGCAAAAAAAGTATTTCGAGACTTTAAAGAGGTACTCTCTGCTGAAGCTCTCTGAAGAGGACTGAAGTTTGGTTTCCAGCAGCCATATCATGTTGTTCACAACCTTCTCTTTCTAGCCCCAGGGAACCTAAACCCTTTCCTAGACTCTGGGGTACCTGCAGTAACTATGCACTGCCCTCTCCACATAGATTAAAATAATAAGAATAAATATTAAAAAATAAAAGTTTTATTGACTTCTCCCCAGCTTAAAAAACTGTTTTTGATTTATGAGACACATTTATTAATGTTTTCTAATTATATGAAAATTTCTGGGTAAGTACAATGCTGATTATAAATTGTATTAATGAGCAATGGTTCAATTTCGTAGCAAAATCTAGTACCTAATATATGCCAAGCAGAATGTTAAGAGCTTCTGCATTATGTCCCTACATAATATGGTTAGGGACCATGATAATTCCCTTTTTCTGGTTGGGATGTGGAAGAGGGTAAATTCATTTAGGTAAGCAGTGGCATAATCTTGGTTCACATATAAGCTGTGTGCCCCAGAGTCTTGCTTCAAGTCATTACATTACAGGGTAATGTGACTCAGGATGCCATCAAACACACGATCCTGCCTCAGCCTCCAGAGTATGAATTGCAGGTTTGTGCCACCATGCCTAGACACTGAGAGAAAGTACAGTATTAAAAAAAAAATCCAAAAAAACCCTCAACCTAGTTGGCGAGGTTTGGTTAGCTTTGTAATTCAGTAAGGCAGTGAGTAGGAGTCACCGCTGTTAACCTAAACAGTAGTTATCACACACATCTTAGTGATTTAACCTGACTGTTACAATAGGGTTAACCTAAACAGCAGTTATCACACATACATCTTAGTGATTTAATTTCACTGTTACAATTAGGGTTTTAAATTTTCTTTTTTGTTATTAAAATTTTTAATTGGATTTTAAAAATTAAAATATTACTATATCACTTTCCCCCTTTTTGTCCTCCCTCTAACTTCTCCCACATTCTTCCTTTCTTCCTCTCAAGAGGCTTTTTGACTATTATTGTTAGATACATATAAATGTATTAATATATTAATATAACCTTTGAGTTTCTATTTCTTTTTTTTATTTAATTTTTTTTACAGTCTATATTTTATCCCCCTCCCAGTCTACCCTATGACTGTTCCATATCCCATAATTCCTCTCCCAGTCTCCACAGGGATGCCCCCATCCCTTCCACCTCCCACCCCACCAGACTGCCCCACTCCCTGGGGTCTCCAGTGTCATGAGGGTTAGGTGCATCTTCTCTGACTGAGTCCAGACCCGGCAGTCCTCTGCTGTGTATGTGTTGGAGGCCTCATCTCAGTTGGTGTTGCTGCCTGGTTGGTGGCCCAGTCTCTCAGAGATCTCGGGGTTGGGGGAGGGGTCGGGTCCAGGTTAGTTGAGACTACTGGTCCTCCTACAGGGTTGCTCTCCTCCTCAGCTTTCTCTAGCTTTTTCCTAATTCAACCAGAGGGTTCAGCAGCTTCTGTTCATTGATTGAGTACACATACCTGCATCTGACTCTTCCAGCTGCTTTTTGGGGTTTTCGGAGGGCAGTCCTGATAGGTCCTTTTTGGGAGCATCCCATAGCCTCAGTAATAGTGTCAGACCTTGGGGCCTCCCCTTGAGTTGGATCCCAATTTGGACCTATCGCTGGACCTCCTTTCCCTCAGGCTCTTATTCATTTTCGTCCCTGAAGTTCTTTCAGACAGGAACAATTATGGGTCAGGGTTTTTGACTGTGGGCTGGCAACCCCATCCCTTATTTGATGCCCTGTCTTTCTACTGGAGGCAGGCTCTACAAGTTCCCTCTCCCCACTGTAGAGCATTTCATCTAAGGCCCCTCCCTTTGAATCCTGAGAGTCTCTCACTTTCCAGGTCTCTGGTACATTCTGGAGAGCCCCCTTACCCCCACCTCCTATGTCCCGAGGTTGTCTGTTTTCATTCTTTCTGCTGGTCCTCAGGGCTTCAGTCCTGACCCCCCACCCAATGCCTGATCATGTTCCCCTCTGCCCCTGTCCCCTTTTCTACCCAGTTCCCTCCCTCCCTCTTCCCTCCTCTGATTGTTTTCTTCTACCTCCCAAGTGGAATTGAAGTATCCTCACTTGGGCCCTTGGGCTTGTTAACATTTTTGAGTTCCGTGGCTTATATCCTGGGTATTTTGCCTTAAATTTTCTATGGGGAAGTAGGAATCTAATCTCATGTTCTATTCCATTTTTATAAGGAGCATATTTTTAATATGATTTTTATAATTGAATTTTAAATGGTTGATTTATGAGATTTGTGAAAAATAGAGCTATAATTATGTCAAATCAGTTGAACTAGTTGGTGTCTGTTTTAATAAGGCCAAATTTATTTTACCTAGTTGTTATTACTGTATATTTTTAGCTTAGCCCATGTTAGCATAGAACATTGGGGATAGGTTTATGAGTATGAATGCAGTGTTCTCCACTGGTTAATCTTTCGTCTTGTTTCTATCTTTTTTATAGATAGAGGTTCTTCCATAAAACCTAACCATAAGACGGAATTGGTTATTTAGCACCCCATTCACCTTTAAGAGCAGAATCCTGGAGTGTGTTTAAGCATATTTCTAGTTAGATTTCTGAACAAATGTGGACATGTCCAAGCAAATACAGATGAGAGGCTGTTGAAACATTTAATGTTTTTGGTCTAGGCATGTAGGCCCCTAACTCTTACTGTGGTACTTTCTGGTGTCTTCATCAGAAAGTTTTAAAGACTACAATGATGTTTCTTCATGAAGTACCAGTGAATAATGGAAAGAAGTTTATATATGTAGACTGATTTAAAATGAAGACATTAAACAATGTAATCTGACACTAGATGAACAACTGTAGGAGACCTTGAGTTGAATGTCTATCGCCCCACCCCCAATATGATCCATTTGATTAGGCTGTGAAAAATTTTAGGCTTCAGCCAGAACAAAATGATTATTTGTGCCCTCTGTTGTAACAGTGGGAACCTCCTCAAAACCGTGCCATTATTTGTTGTAATATAGGAAATGAATTATTAATTAGAAAGAAAGTTGGCCAAGACCCCATCTCCAGAATTACCATAACCTAGTAGAGCTCAGAACTGTTAAAAATAAAACATTTTCTTACAAACCTACAGTTCACAAATAGGGTTCTCTACTGCGTATAAAAATGGTTTGAAGTTTCTCCTTTGCATTCACGAGAGGTTGGCTGAAGACAGTCGTATCCTTTTCTCTCATGCTAAAGCAAGGATGGGTCATGAGGTTTATTGTTGTGGTTGGATGACAGGTCTTGATGAGAGTGCATATAAAAGCTGCCTTTCATTTCTTAGGGTGGGTATATTAAATAACAACAATGATGACTTATAACAACGAATATTTTTGTCACAATCATGGCAACCACAACAGAGAAAACAAGTCATGAGCAAGGTTACTCTTCCTTCAAAAGCTGTTGGAGAAAATCTGTTCTTTATTCTTATTTCTGGTGGATCAAGGTAATTTTTAGTGTGTATTGAATCTTCTGCCATTGTTTACACGGTCACCTGCTTCCTTTCGTACTCCATGTGTCATGTTTACTCTGCTATCAAACCTATTATTCAGTGTATTTTAAATTTATATGGGACTACCCAGATAATCCTGGAAAGCTGTTCTAAAAATCTGTAACCTCCTTGCCTCTCTTGCAGAATGAGATGATACTCTCTTCTGTAGAATAAGGTAATGTTCACAAGTTCCAGAGATCAAGATTTATACCTCTTTTGAAAGTCTGTCATTTAGTATTTATGTTATCTCAAAATGCCAGAATCCTTTTTGGAAAAGTAAAAGACCATACGTGGAATGGTGGTCCTGTAATACTGATTATAGAGCTGAGAAATTCAGTGTTGCCTAAGTAAGTAGTCATTGTAATCATTATTTATGTGGGTGTGGTGATTTTAATGTAAACAAATCTTTGGAGCTGCTTGTGCAAAAATCCACCATAATTATATAATGAATAATACTTAACTATTTGATGGGCATTGGCTTACATATTTTCTATACTGTGCTTTTAAGCATTATTTAGAGTCACTTCTGCTTAATTAACAAGTGTACATGGCACCATAGTGCTTTGTCTGGATACTGATAACTTGTGTCTACCTAGCGCGGCTTTTGATTGCATCATTTCTTCTTGGTCTTGACTAATTTTATTTTGTTTATTGTAACCCTAGGAGCAATAGGTTATACACATAGACTACACACAGGCAGGGGGATTAGATATGTGGTAGCTGTATGATCTAGATTTTTTTCAGTGTTTTTTTTTGTATAGTAACAGCAATGTCTGAGGACGTACAACTGGGAGCAACTGGGAAAATAGGCAGAGCCTGACTATTCATTTTGGAAACCCTGGATTCCAAAGTGTGCACACCCCTCATCAGAGGGCGGGGCAAGGAGGAAGCAGAAGCAGGGGCTGTAGCAGATGATAACTTAGCAAAAGGCTGGCCTCACAACTTTATCCAGTCGTTCCTGCAGCGATTCTTGAAGTTTAATTTTAGCTTAGATGCAAGTACTGTCTTTCAAAATAAGTAACTGGTTACTTTTCATTTAGTGGAAGAGAAATTTTCTGTTTCTCCCTTTTTTCTTTGGTGGAAATAAGTTTATCCCTGTCTGGGTATTGTACAGTTTCCTTAAGGGATATATAGTAGACTCATTTTCACAGAACTTTTGACAGCTATAAGATCATAAGTTTTGTATTCACTATCATCTAAACATGCAAATACTTAAGATGCTAAAGGAAAAATTAGGTTTAGAAATATAAATTTGATTTTAATTTTATATTTTCTGAATGAATGTATTCAGTTCTCTTTTCCATGAGAAAAATGATTCTGTTTTATGATTTGGTCTTTATATTTTTCAGTGATTTTGTTTCATTTTATCTTTGGTATGACTATGAAATTTTCACTTACTGTTCATCTTGATAGACATGTAGTATATCTGTATAAATCTGTTCTTGTTAACAACAGCCTCTGAAACCTACATGCTACATCATTGATTAGATATTGGCACCGAACAATATAAAATTATATAGGAATGCAGAATTAAATAGGGAAGAATCAAATAATCAGGGCAGTCAGCACAGGAACAACTTTTTGGTGTTTAACAGGGACTGTGAACTTACGTAAATATGTGATTGCTAAGAATGATTTTTTTTCTTGGTAAAAGTAGGGAATGCATCAGGTGTGTGTGTGTAGAAGTGTCTCTCATCTACCCTCAGCACACGCTCCTATCTTTCATTTACTTACTGTGACTACCAGTGAGTGAGAGGCAGTGAGTAGAAGGTATGAGACTGTATCATTGCCAGTCAACCAAGAATGGCGGTGGTCGAGATGACAGACATGAGCTCCAAGAGCAAGAGTAGAATTTTGGAGAACACACTTTCTATCATGAGGTTTAAAAGCTTCAATACTTTCAAGAGTTTTTTTTTTAAATGAAATTTATTAGTGATAGCAAATATAACTGTGAAATATTTCAACTGTGAAAATTGAACTGTTTAGTCAGTAGACCAATATCTGTATGACCAACACATGATTATTTATTTATTTATCTTTATTGGATATTTTATTTATTTACATGTCATGTTACCCTCTTTCCCGGTTTCCCCTGCACAAACCCTCTATCCCACCCCCCACCCCCGCTTCTATGAGGGTGTCCCCCGACCCACTCTCCTGCTCCTACCTCACTACATTGGGGCTGAGCCCTCACAGGACCCAGGGCCTCTTCTCCCATTGATGCCCGATAGGTCATCCTCTACTGTACAGCATACAAGAGTTATTCTAAATGCAATCTGAGTAAACGAATAGCTATTTTGAATAGTTTTCCCTTCTTCGGTTACCCTTTCTCTTCTTACATTTCAATCAGAGCAATATACTTTAATAGATTAAATGTATTAACAGAAAAGAAAGTCTAGCTATTTGTGTTTAGGTGTGGGTAGAGATGCTGTTCAGTGCTGCTGCTTTTTTACTAAAAGGCTGGGTGTAGCCTTAACTTAGTCCCTTGCCTTTGCTTTCCTAGTGCTAGGGTTATATGCCACTGTGTGCTAGGGTTATATGCCATAATGTATTATCTTATATATAAATATGATACATATATTAATGTATATGTGTTACATTAAATGCAATAAGTTTGCTTTTTCGGTTTTGTTTGTTTTTTGAGATAGGATCTTACTTGGTAGCCTTAACTGGCCTGGAGTTCACTCCGTAGATCAGACTGGCCTTGAGTTCAGAGAGATCCACCTGTATCTGTCTCCCAGGTGTTGAGATAAGGAATAGCCCACATGCCTGTCAAGTGTGTTAGTGTAACAATTCTTCCGAGCAGAAGGATGGGAAAAGCAGTGCAGTAAACACAGAGATAAGGTTAACCTGGAGGTGGCTTGTTATAGAAGCTGCGCTAAGTGTATGGGGAAGCCGGTGAGAACATTGCAGAGACTGGATGTAAGGCAGTAATGGGTCAGTTAGTAAGGCTGGCAGGGTGACACTTGGGAAGCTTGTTCTGACTTACTACTGTCTGGATAGGATAGGGCCTGGCAGAAGTCAAGTACTAGGGTTAAACTCGGTCCAAAGAACAAGCTGCTATGTATAAAATGTAAACTTTTCAGAGTTTTGTAGTTCTGAGATTCAGCACATAAGTACTAGCAGGAGACCAGATAACCACATGGTTCCCTCCTCCCCTTCAGCTTTTTCTTCTTTTTTTCCCCCACCTTTCTTCCTCCCTAGCTGATATACTTACTCCATAAACCCTCCACCCAAAGTCTTGGTTTGTGTCTCAGGATGGCCTGGCATTCATGGCGATGTTCCTGCTTCAGCCTCCTCTAGTGCTGAGAAAACAGGTGTGAACTGCTGTTCCTGGTTTGCCACTGAGCTATTAAGCCTCTGCTGTTTCAAATTGGACCTATTTTGGTAGATAGGTGGAGCTCATACGTAAATCTAATAAAATGCGTGGGAGCTAAGGTCAAGATTAACAAGGAAATACACCCTAAAATAATCCCACCCTGGAGGCTGAGGAAAAAAAATTGAGTTTGAGGCAAGCCTGGGAGACCCTGTCTTAAAAAGGAAAAGGCATTAACTTCTTTCCCCTTGTTTGAAAAACAAAAGTCAAAAAGGAGTATGATTGGTCATGAAAGTAGAACCTGTGTTTCACACTCTGCTTGTGATGTTTGTTTCCCTGGGATTTATGATGGTATTTATGAGATCGCTAGCGCTTTCCAAAATGGCTGAAATATGCTTCAACAGCCATCTGATAAAGTGAAAATCTAAACAAAAGTGTGTTCAGGAGAGTGAGTTTCTGAAGGAATAAGAGTGCAAATAATCAAAGTATGGAATCATTAAAAATAAATTGTCTGGGGTCATTAACTGTAGACATTTTCTTTTGGAGGATTTTTACATAAATGTTACCTCATTTTTGGTATTAATATGTGTGCTCTTCCCATGTAGGAGAATATATAAAAAATTGGAGGCCAAGATACTTCCTTTTGAAGACAGACGGCTCATTCATAGGCTATAAGGAGAAACCTCAAGATGTGGACTTACCTTATCCCCTCAACAACTTCTCAGTGGCAAGTAAGTGAGTAATGGTTCATGGCGGGTGGGTTCATTTGTCTGCGTGGCATCACGCAGCAGGTGTGTTTGTGGATCTGAGAAACCAGAGTCTGCTTACATCTGATGGGAAGAAAGGATTAGCACTGTAAGAAATTCCAACGCCTTATGGCCGGGAGTCGTTACCCTCTTACGCAGTGCAGTGTAGCTTACTGTTTTCCATATTTACAGTTGGATGTAGTAAATATAGCTGCCCACCTACACAACTTAGGTTTTTGTATAAGATGTTAATAAGAACCTGTAATCTCAGCTGTAAGATGTTATCCTACTCTCTGGATTACCTCACAGAATTCCCTGTCAGTGTTTGCTTTTTTTGGCTTATTATATAAATGTTTTCTATTAGAAATCATTTCCTGGGATTATTTTATATTTTTAGTTATATTCATAGTTCTTATGAAGAGCTAACAAAATGCTCATAGCTTACATAGAAATGTTGTCTTCGTTAAATTTGTTTAATTGAAAATGTCCATGATGAAAATAACAATGATTATTTTTATTTTCATATTTGACCAAGCTTTTAAATAGTTGATACCTATGGATCCAATTCAAGGATTTTCCTGTTTTTATCCAGAACTAAAGCAGTTTCGAGTTCAAACTGGCATACAGAAGAACTAGGCACCGTCTAGTCTGCAAGGTTTTAGTTAGACTTCTAGTTAGATGGCCTCTGTCACTCTACCTTAGGTGGGCGACACATATATATGTCTGAAAAGATGGGAGGGAGATTGACATTTGTAAACATAATTAAATAACTAAAAGATCTAGGAAAGAGAACAGTTATGTATTACAAAATTCATTTTACCACATAAGAATTTCAAACTTTATTTTCAGTTTTTAAAATAAAGCTAAAAGATTGCAGAATTATAAATAATTGAAGAAAGATACTATTTTTCTAAAATTTTACCAAAAAATTTCATGTGCAACATATTTTGATCTTTACTGTCCTGGATATTTCTCTGAGAACTTCCTTGAGAACTAATTTTAAAGTCCTCTGCATTCATATTTGTGATTTCTTGTGTGGAGAATTTATACTTTTGAAATGAAAGCTCCGTATCATTGTATGTTATAAATGCATGTGTGTGCATGTATAGTATGTATTGAGGGAAACGGCCTTTTCCCTATTAAACATGTTCACTATGCATCAGGGGCTCTGGTAAGTAAATGATTAATCACCTTGACAACAGGAATAGTATGTTGTGGGCTTTTTAATTACTTTAAGACATTTTCAGGCTAAAGGAATTGTGGTTGAACATTTGCTTATTAACATGATAGAAATTATCTTTTAAACAATTGTCATGTCCTGCTAAAGACAGTTTACCAGCAATTCTATTGGCCTGTCTGAAATAATTTATAAAAGAACAGAAAAAATCTCTATCTGCTGATCAAAATGCAGCATTTTTTGACCTTATGAAATTTCACACCCCAACAAGTTTTAAAGACATACTGTATGTCACAGTCTGCCAACATCTGCTCTAACACTTCCACTGGCAGAGGCTGAAATAAATGTGTACTTGTGGAGAGAGCTCTTATTTAGTGACTGACAGCTTCTCCACACGATTCATAGCAGTTGACATGTGTAACTTTTACTTGCATAACCAGGTACTTGTTGGCCCCTGACTCTTGCAGGTAAAGTAGTAGTTGAATACCTACTTTCAGGAGTTTGCCATAGATCTTACAAGTTTATTCTTTGTAAAGCTTCATTATGACCTTAAATACATTATAAAATGATATTTATAAGGAACTAAATGCCTTTATTGAAAGGACACTTGTGAAAGAAATGGTTCAAATTTCCACTTTGGCACAAGCTCTAAGTATGACTGGCCGTAGATCATTTTTTGAAACTCTGATTTTAACATTTTTTCCCCATTAACAAACTGAGCATCTGTTTGCTGTTTTGTAAGGTAGAGTTTGAGCAGGCCCTTGAAGATTAAGTAGATAGGAAGCTAATTCAGACAAAGGAGGAGGTATCACAGGCAGATGATGACAATGCTTTTATGAGGCGTCAGTGGAAGAAGCCTGCACAGCCTGTTTTCTTTGGCTGGCAGTTAGTCCCCCACTTGCCTTGGCCTCCTATGGAATATTGTTCTTCAAGAGGCTGGAGAGATGGCTTAGCAGCTAACTGCTAACTGTGGTTCACAGCATCTGTAACTCTGGTTCCAGGGGATCTGACGTCCTCTTCTGGCCTCTGTGGGTGCTTTCTTGCACATGATACACATATGAACAAGCAGATGTACACACATGCATGTAAATAAAAATAAAATTTAAAACTTAAAAGAATTTGAATAGCCTTTAAAATTATTACAAGGTGTTTTTAAGATATGTTAAATATTATATATCCCATTGATAGCTACAATTTGAGTACTCTATTTTTATGCTAATTAAAAATGTTCCTTGATGAACTGGCCTCTGAGATGGCTCCGTTTGGTTAGCTGCTTCCTGTGGTGATGTAAGTCCTTGAGTTTGGCTGTCCACTACCATGTAAAGTAAGTGCAGGCGACCGTGGCTTTATTCCTAGTCTCTAGAGGCAGAGAGAGGCTGCTTCATGGAGCTCATGGTTTGTCCAGCCCAGAATAATCTGTAAACTCCCTTGAGAAACTACTCAAAGGGTGGGTAGAGAATGATTGAGGAAGGTGAAACCTGACTTCACACACATGTGCACATATGTACTAATATGTGTGTGTGTCTCTGTGTGTATGTGTGTGTGTGGTCACACATGGACATGTATATTTGTATATGGACTTTAATAAAATTTCCCAGAAATAGCCTTTTCACTCATTTGAAAAAATTATAACATGAACCAGGAGGATTTTAAAGTTGATTTTTCCCCTATAGTCATTATATAGATTTTCTTCCCTTCTTAATAACATTGTCTAGGCTAGGGGTAAAGTATATGCTTAACACACATAAGGCCCTGTGTTCAGACTTCAGTATCAGGAAAAAAAAATCCCCAAAGCCTTTTGTTCTCTTTGATTATACTACTTAACTGCTATTTGATTCAAACTAATTTTTATTTTTCCAGAGGCCACCTCATTTTTAGTGGTGGTGGTGGTGGTGGTGGTGGTGGTGGTGGTGGGCTCAACATTTTTTCTTCCTATGTTGGGTACATGGCTAAGGACCTTATAAACAAAAGAAAAATAGGCATACTCATTTGTCTAGCATTGATTTTTATCTTGACTTTGGGAACTAAGACTCAAAGACTTGTGTTTTGGTGCTGTGGCTACCCCAGGTAAGTTTCACTGTGCAGCCCTGAGTGGCCTGGAACTTGTTATATAGGCTGACTTCAACCTAGCAGACCGTCTTACTTCAGAATCCCCATGGCAAGACTAAAGGCATGGGATTAACGAAAAGGTAGAGAGTCGTGGGCAGATGTGACTGCAATATGGGTAATGTAACGGTAACAGGCTGGGGAGGACTGAGCAAGGCCTGTTTGTTGAGAGCTTTCTCTTCAGAGAAAAAGACATGTGTTCCAGGAATAGGAAGGACATTTATTAAAGGAGGAACTAAGACCTGCTTTAAAGGAAAACCAGAAAATCTTGACTAGATTTATGGCATGGTTCAGGGGAAACAAGCAAGAAAACATTGAAAATGGCCTTCTTGCTTTTACTTTTTCCTCAAATGCCAAGGTAACACATTTGGCTAAAATCCTCCCTTAAGCTTAAAGTTAATTTTCAGCTTTAATTTGTTTTCTGAATTGGCATTGAGCTGCATTTCATGCTGTCAGGTTTCTCTGTGTTCTTATTTGCAGGAAGTATATAATTTGGTGTTTAATAAACATACAGCTAACGGCTTCACACTTTGTACATTATACCTGGATCTACAGGATTGCATTGTTTATAAAATTTTGGTTACAAACTGTGTACCTTATTCTCACTTTTTCATGTTTTCAGACCAGGCTGCTCTCTTGAGAATTTTATTGTCATATTAATTTTACTGTAAATTATTGCCAGCCTATATGTATTTTAGCCTGTACTTGTCCTAGGCTGACCTCAAAACAGTTGCCTATTTTCTCTTGTTGTTCAGTATTTCAGTTCTGCCTCTGCTTGAATAGAAACCTGGGTCTATTCCCTCTCTTTTCCTTTTTCTTCCCTCTTCACATCCCTATCACACTCTCAATCCATTGCTAGTTCTGCTGCTTTTATTCTTATGTTCGAACCTATTCTGTATGCCTTGAACTATTTTCCTGGAATGACCCACTCTCTGAGTCTCTGGTAGAGACCCTTAACTAGATCTCTGCATCTCATCTGAGCCACTCATGTTCTCCCTTCACTTGTCTGTCAGAATGAGCTTTCTAAAATTACATCCTAACTATGCCATTCTCCCCAGGAAAGCTCTGCCTGGGATATTCATTGCCTATGGATGGCATCCAGCTTCCTTAATGTATCCTACTAGGAGCTCTTGAGTCTGGCCGCTGCTCTCACCTCCTGCTCCATGTCTCATGCCTCCCTGACAACTGTGCTGCTCTTCTGCTCTTGTCTTGGCTTCTGGGTGGAATGTCCTTATCTTCTATTTGCCTGCGTAATTTTATTTTGCTTAATTCATTTTTAAGTTTCTTTCCCCATTCATTCATTTAAAACTATTCCTCTGACTTCCTCAAACCAGGGATTGAATGCGTGCACCTGTGTTTATCACCTTGTTTCTTGGCTATCTTGCTCATAAATATGTCTTTATTTTTTTAGTCTGAGTTATTCTAGGTGACATAGTTTAGTCTTATTTCCCAGTATCTACTTAAGACTTTAATAATTATTCTTGATTATCTGAGTACATACTATGTAAATTTCTCCTTTTTAGATAAGAAAACGAAGCCTTTGGAGTCAATGATTTGTTTAAGGTTATCTCACTAGGTATTTAAATAACAAGTATTTAAGTACCAGGACTAAAACCATGTGACTCAAGGCTAGAGAGATGGCTCAGTATTTAAGACTGCATACATACTGACCTGAGTTCAACTCCCAGTCCTTTCGTAAGGTGATGCATTACTGCTTATAACTCCAGCTCCAGGGAGACTGACCTCTGACCTCCCTGAGTACCTGCACTCACTGAAACATACCTCCCTCCCATACAAATAATTAAAAATAAAATGATTCTTTTAAAAACAAATCTTACAATACTCTGCTGTCATTTAAATGTTATTCTTTTCCCTCCCATCATATTAGGATTTTATACTAGTCAGTGTATTGCATATTCATCCTGTCATTGTGGAAAAATGCCTAAAAGAAGCCACAGAAAAAGGAAGGGTTGATTTTCGCTCATAGCATTGGTGATTATCCGGCGTTAGAGGTTAATTGTTTTGCCTTGAGCTCATAGTGAGGCACTGGTTTATGACGAAAGCAGGTACTAGAGTAAAATGGTTTATCTCATGACCAAGGAACAAAAAGAGAAAGGACCAGGTTTTTATAACCACCTTCAGGGATATGGTACTAAGAACCACAAGACGTTATATCAGGTCATATCTCATAAAGTTTCAACCATCTCCCAAAAGCTCCAGGCTAAACACCAAACATCTAAAATGTGTCTTTGGAGAATATTTCAAATCTATAATCAATTCTTTTCATCTTCACTTTTTGTTGATTTAGAATATAAGAACCATTACTTAAATTGTTAAGTGGCCATTGACATGCAGAATGGAAATTTATGAAGTACTAAAGGATGTGGATAACAACATTTGACCTTTATTCTAATTTGAGTTTATCATATCAAATATGGACTGTGAATAAAGGTGCCTTCTTAAATGCAGTTAAGTAGAAATGTAATTTAGAAATTATTTTTAAGCATGGTATAACCATAACTAAAAGTTATCTGATTCATTTCTAATAATCATAGGTTGAGAAAATATTGTTAGGAACACATGCATATTGAATTGAAAAAATATCATTTCAAACACATATTGTCACATAATATTTTGAGCAAAGTAGCTAGCTTTTCTATCCGGTAGCCATGGTCTCTGATATTTTACACCTATCATCTTTTTACTGAATTCTTAGATTGTTAAACTTCAAAGTGGGAAGAATTCCTCTATGGTAGACTGAGTATAACTGTTTAGATGTTAATCCTGTTTTTGCAGGGTTTCTTCTTGCTCTTTGTACCAGCATTTGTCCCCAAAAGCTCCTCCAAGAAGTTTGTGTTATGTGCTGCAAATGTTGGTCTGTCCTGAAAATGTCTCTTTTCCAAAACTTTTATTTATTCTCTTTTATAAAAGATAGGACATCTATATTCCTAGCTCTCCCCCCATTTATTGGTTATTTTATTTATTTACATTTCAAATGTTATCCCCCTTCTCAATTTCCCCTCTACAAACTCCCTATTCCCTCCCCCTGCCTCTATGAGGGTGCTCATCCACCCACCCACACCCGCCTCAGCATTCCCCTATGCTGGGTCATGGAGCTTCCAAAGGACCAAGGGGCTCCCCTCCCATTAATTCCAGATTAGACAATCCTCTGCGACATAACCAGCTGGAGCCATGGCTCCTCCCATCCCTTGTGTACTCTTTGGTTGGTGGTTTAGTCCCTGAGAGCTTTGTGGGGTCTGGTTGGTTGATATTGTTGTTCTTCCTGTGGGGTTGCAAACCCCTTCAGCTCCTTCAGTCCTTTCCCTAGCTCCTTCGTTGGGGTTCCTGTGCTCAGTCCAATGGTTGTCTGCGAGCATCCACATCTGTATTTGTTAGGCTCTGGCAGAGCCTCTCAGGAGACAGCTATACCAGCCTCCTGTCAGCAAGCACTTCTTGGCATCTGCAATAGTGTCTGGGTTTGCTTTTGACAGATGGGATGCATTCCTAGATATGGCAGTCTCTGGAAAGCTCAGAATACCCACAGACCATATTAAACCCCAAAAGAAGGAAGACTACACCAAAGTGTGGGTGCTACAGTCCTACTCAGAAGGGGAAAGAAAATAATCTCTGGAGGTGGAGGGAGAAAGAGATCTGGGAGGGAGAGAGGAGGGGAGGGAAAAAAGAAGGGGGGGCAGTTCAGATATAGAAGGAGATGGGGGGAGAAAGACCAGAGGGTCAGGAATTTGAAAGGAGGTGTGTAGCAGTGGGGGATGGGGAACTGGGGGTAGCCACTAGAAAGTCCCAGATGCCAGGGACCCAAGAGGTTCTCAGGACCCAACAGAGATGACTTTAGCCAAAATACCCAACAAAGGGGAGAAAGAACCTGTAGAAACCATATCCAGTGGATAGGCGTGGCCCCTATCCAGTTGAGGAATAGGACCATCCACCCACCTCAAAAATAATAATCCAGAATTCCTCCTGTCAAAAGGAAATGATGGGACAAAGAGTGGAGAAGAGACTGAAGAAAACACCACCCAGAGACTGCCCCACCTAGGGCTCCCCGAATGTTTCCTATCTAACTTTTTTTTTTTTTTTTATCTCACTTTGAAAGTAGAAAATTATGGGTCTTAGAACCACCAAAATCCTCTTCATGGCTAAACAGTGTTAGATTCTGATTGCAGATTTGGAGAAAAATGTTTCGAATCAGAATATATGGAGAGAGAAATTTATGATTTAGCATTAATCCTGTAAATCTAGAAGGGCCATTAACTGTCTAGATATGAATTATGAAAATTCAGAATAATTGAATTTGAAAAGTTTGTTGATCATTTAGTATTTTGCTTGGTACCTAAAGGATTATATTATAAGTTTTTATATATAGGAATTTGATGTAGACACTGGATAGTATTATAATTGTACACATAGTAGGTGACGAGAAAATGGGTTTAGTTGCCAGAATGAATTTTATAGAAAATAAATGCCATTAAATTTGTGAAAGAAGCAATATGTAATAGCTAACTAGGGTTACTAAATAGTTTATTTTCGAGTCATTAGCATGAGTTCTGGATGATAGGGATTGAAAGAAGGAAAGGAATTCTTGATTATATAAGCATTTAAGTTATTTCTAACTGGCTCGATCATCGGGTTACAGTGTGTGACGGTAGGTGTGTATCTTCAAATAAGCAGGCTGCCAGTCACCTCTTCTGTTACCAGCCAGCTCAGGTCCTCATTGATTCTTCTGGGTTATGCGAACAGTCTCCTAGTTGGTTTCTTGTGTTCAGAAATTCTTTTCTCTGAAATACTTGAAATAAATGCATATATATGTCAAAAAACAACATTGTCCAAATACCATTCCTTCTCTCAGACAAAGTAATCTTTGAGTTGCTTTATTTTTTTACACAGGGGAGCTGAACTATTATTTTTACTTATTCATAAATACTTGTATAAAATAAAAATTGCATCTTTGTTTATATATATACATATATATTTTTTTCAGTATTTCTATATAAGACTTAATATTCTGTATTTTTGTTGTGGTAGTGGTGGAGGTGGATACCAGGGCCTAACATATTCAGAAACATTGCTGATGAGCTACACCTCAGTTTGCCACCCTGTTTTTATGTCAAGTGCCACATACTGTGACGTTTAGTACCACACATATTTATGTGTGTTTTTGCTATGAGTGACTCCTTGAGGACTATTCTATATACTGAATTTTTTGAAGACTGGATGTATTTTTACTTCTAATTCTGAGGAAATTTTTAGATAGATGGGAAATTAAGTCTAATATTAGGTTTATCTCGCTGTAAGAAGTAGATGCCTTATTTAAAAGTAAAACAGAAAGTGACAGTATGAACTTGGCTTTGAAGAACCAAGTTCCTGCAGGCTAAGGGTTGCTCATGTGTCAGATGTTGCCCCTGAGTAGTCAGAAGTCCCCCCCTTTTTTTTCATAATTTTCCAATGTCTTTCTGAATCTTTTAAAAGAAACTCTTGCTTACTCTCCATTGGAGAGATACTAAAATTAAATTGTTTTTAAACTTACTGATTTTTTAAAAGGGGAGATAATATGGCAGGTAATGGTTTTAAGGGAAAGCAGCCCAGGAGTGATAAGCTCCAGGACCGTACAATCTACAGTGCCAGAACAGAAGCAGACCCCAGCAGAAGACGCTTCCTTCCTCTGCACCTGCTCTTCTGTTTCTACCACTGAGCTTCTCCAAGGGTGGCCATCTGTGGCCTGTCGATAAGAGATGGTCTGTCTGTAATTGTTACTGAATTATATTTAAGTACTTTTAACTCTAGCTTTTCCTTGTTTTTTCTTCTTGTGTTGCTAGATAGCAACTTTGGCATACATACTCCGAGATATATATATATATAATATATATATATATTATATATATATATGTGTGTGTGTGTGTGTGTGTGTGTGTGTGTGTGTGTATGTATATATATGTATATATGTATACACACACACACATATATATATATAAAATCAAGTTTATCATGTGTAGTTAGTCTCTATAAAAACAGAACTGAGAGATTGAATATATATGAGATTATATTAGAGTGGCTTCCTGGTAGTCATTCCAACAGTGGCTGTTTCACAACGGATAGCCAACAATCTGGTAGTTGTTCAGTACCTGAGACTGGATGTCTCAGCCTTCCCAATCTGTTTCAGGAGTCCCAGAGAAGTCCTAGAGAACTGCCGGACTTCAGTCTGTGTTGTAATCCTGAAGAAGTAGTTTCTAATAACCAGAGGAGTATCTCAGCTACAGGATGGATGAACTTGCTAGTGAGAGTTAAGTCAAGCAGGCAAAAAGCAAAAGCTTCCTTCTTCCATGCCCTTTTCTGTAGGTTGTCACTAAAAATTGTGGCCCTGATTTAGGGTGGGTCTTCCCACCTTCCCAAATGTAGTCAAGTTGAAAACCAAGATTAACATAAACCTTAAGTTCTAGAGAACAAGTAGGAAGATTGTATTGGGAGTATTATGTTCTCAACATTGTACCTAGTAGTCAGAGAAATAAAAAAGGAAGAAATGTATCCTTAAAAAAACTGTTAGTATGTGCTGTACCCTTTCAGACAATGCTATCTCAGCTACTTTGTCACAGGGATCCTGTGAGGTAAATATTTCGTTTCCCATCTTGAAAAGGCTCAGAGAATTATGTGACATGCTTCTTGGTAGTTGTTAGAGCCAGAAAATAAATATTTGAGTAACAGAAAGCAAACTCGAAATTCTGCGTTTGTTACCCCACAGATAATAGTCATTGGATCTGAAGAATTTGTAATATAACAAAAATCCTCTGTGATACTTGGAATGAGTACTTGACGTTTCACAGTTAAAGTCTGGAGTAAATTTTACAATTAAAATACAAATTTTAGGAAAGGGGAGATTTCTTAGAAGCTAGACTATCCAGAAAAACCTCTCTGGAGATTGATATTCTTTAGAGAAATAATAACATTTTAAAGAACAGGCTGGATTCTAGATAACAATACTATTCTAATTAAAAAACAATTCTTAGAAATTCAGGCTAAATTTCTTTCCTTTTGAATTAAATATGTATACAATTCTCAGGAATAAATCAGAGCTCAGTGGTATGTCATTTCCTGTCTCTCTATAGAATGAGGACTATCGAAGGAAAGGGTGTCTTCATTAGGGTTGCGATTGCTGCGATGAAGCATCATGACCCAAAGCACGTGGGGAGGAAAGGGCTTACCTCACTCACAGTTACATGTAACGACTTGTCAAAAGCAGTGAGGCAGGAACTCAAGCAGGACTGGAATCCACACAGGAGCTGATGCAGAGGCCGTGGAGGAATGCTGCCTACTGGCTTGTACCTCATGGCTTGCTCAGCTTGCTTGCTTCTAGAACCCAGGACTATGAGCCAGGAGTGGTACTACTCACAATGGGCTGGGCCCTCCCACATCAACCACTAGGTAAGAAAATGCATTATAGGCTTGCCTACAGCCAGCCTATATGGTCACTTTCTCAATTGGGGTTCCCTCCTCTCAGGTGACTCTAGTCTGTGTCAAGTTGACATAAAATTAGCCCTCACAGAGGGATGCCTGAAATGTGCCACTTGAAATGGTTGGGTGGGGGAACACACTCATAGAAGAAGGCGGGAGATGGGAGCTTATGGACGGGAAACTGGGAAAGGGGATAACATTTGAAATGTAAATAAAAAAAAAAAAAGAAAATAGTAAAAGGTTTGGTTCAGTCATTCCAGATATTTGTTTCCCCAAAGTCAGCATTAGGCCCTAGGAATTCTATTAGTTAATCTGGGTTTTGTTTGTTCGGTTGTTTGTTTCCGTAGTGTCATTTCTGTTCATTGCCTCATTTAGTAACTTATAAAATAAGTTTATTGACACAGATAAATATTCCACTTCAAATCCTACCAGGGTGGTGTTTTTAAACTAAAAACTATTTTTAAGTATAGTTTTTAGCTTGGAACAGATAGATATATCTTGAAATGTTACATTAATAAAACTAAGACAATCCCTTTCTGTAGGGTGGTGGGAATGTGGTTAGAGAGAAGATGGGCATCGGTCATCATCTAGACCGAGGCTTTGTATGAACCATAGATCCTAAGCCAACGCTGATGTATAGCTATGGATTCTTAGATTGTTAGCTCATTCCTAGTCCTTGCATTGTCTTCTGTGACACACTTCCATATTTGAATGGCAAAAAGAATTCTGCTTCTTTCTTTCTAACTTTAATCAGTTATGATCTGATAAAATCTAAAGAAAATGTGTGGTTGAGTGTATTTTATCTGATTTAGTCTTTGACTATTTCTTTTCTGTAAATTATTTTGCAACTTAAAATTTTAGTTTCTTGTTAGAGGATTGTATGTGGTTTTAAAAATGGTAATTAGAATCATGATTCTATTCCCACTGTAATTGATGCTTTAATTTCATTTTAAAATTTAATACATAGGGAACTGCAAGATTGATGGGAGTAAGGAAAGAACTGACATTTTAACAGCCTGCTATCTATCAGTTGTTTTACTTTCTATAATTTTATTTACCTTAAGAAACATTACTTAAAATTATTCCTGTTTTTTCAAAAACTAGATAATAAAGCAGACCTATAGAGATTATAATTTTCTTAGAATCTCAAAGCAAGTATCTGTGGACTAATGCTTAGCTTAAATTCAACTTGATTATATATTGAGTTAAGATTCTTCATGTAAAGAGCAGTCAATATCCATAGAAAAATCTGATTTTGCAGATCAGATGGTGTGTTCACACATATGTATTTTAATTTTGAGTATGTTGAACCTGTTTAGAATAGATAAGGGCAAATACCAATGTAACTATCAGGTCTATTGATTATTTTGTAAAAAAAAAAAAAAAAGTATTGCTTGTTTGTTAAAAAAAAAACAAAAAACAAGAATTGAGCAGATCATATAAGTGTCCTGCATTAGAATTTTGACACATGTAGAATAAAGGAGAAGCTTTATGTCCAGTGCCTGTTCTATTCTTCCTCCTTACTTCAGCCTGTCTACTGCTTAGGGCTTCAGGGTGACAGTTTTTCTAGTGAGGAGTTCAGGAGAGAAATGCTTACTATCCTCTTAACTAGTTTGCCAGTGTTGTGGATCAACTCTTGTCATTCTCATCTAGTATATAAAGACACAGTTCAGAGTTGGGGAACACTTTTATCTGAGGAAAGAATAATTGTGCAGAGAAGTTAGTACTATATACAGCCTTCAGCATTGGTCTTTACGGCAGAAGAGACGTTACAGCACTGACACTTTAAGTTTAGAGGAAAGATCATCTGGATATTCTTAATAAATTATATAGTAATCAACATTTTGACAGATTATATTTGAGGTTCACATGTTTGTCGCTTCTCCTGAGTTATTAGTGCTACATCACTGACTTAGCGTCCCCTGATCCCATATCTGCCTTGCTTTAAAAGCATTTGTTATATTTCTAGTAATGTTAAATGAGGCCTAAGGCCAGAGTGGAAGGAAGGGCCTTTCAACCTCAGGATTTAGAGATGATATGGATGAATTGTTTTGGGTTGCAAATAATACATAATCAAGCAGATGCTAATGGGAAAATGCAATGCAGGGGAAGAGAAAAGAGATTGGGGTGCTGTTTGGAAGTTCTGTAGAGGAGAGTACATTGCCCTTTTATTATAACAATGTTTCTGCACTATAATAAGGCCTTTCACTGCAAGTTCAGCCTTTTTCATTCATTTGTTTTGTACTCTGCTTCCTCTGTTACTAATTGTCAGCACAATAGTCTTCCAACTATGAAGTCTCAGTGTCCTTTTGGACCAATTTGTCATTGTCTTTCTCTCTCACCCCAACCCATGCACTCAGAATCTATTACCATGGTTGCATTTTTAGATATTTTGTATGTTTTAAAATGGCAGTGCTTTTGAAACCTGCCAGAATAGCTCATGGTAATTGAATCAGCTAACTAGCAACAGTTACTGCTTTCAAAATGCATACTGATAGTTTCTCTTTCTGTATGCTATTCTTATAACTTAAAATATGCATATAATATATTAAAACAATATTTTAGTCATTGTTCTTTTTGAACTTCATTATTGTTTGTATTATTTGCAGATACACTATTTGCCTTATAAATTATTGTAAGTTTTTGTGACTTTATAAAATTTTATGTCATTTCCCCATCAGTAATTTTATCATTATAGATAGTTTTATTTTGACAAAGCAATAAACAAAATTATCACAGACTGAGCTGAATAAATTCTATTATAAGTTTTTAAAATAGGTTAGTTGGTAGACTTCTTTCCTAGAATTCACAAAGCCTAAGATTCAGCCCCAAAACCTTAAAAAACGGGGTATGATGGTACAGGGCTGTAATCTCAACACTCAAGGGGTAGAGAGGCAAGATGACCAGAAGTTCAAGGTCATTCAGCTAAAAACTATGTTTGAGGCCAGCCTGAGCTACATGAGACATTATCCTAAGGGGAAAAGAGATATTAAACAGAAAAAGTATTTAAGGTATCAAGTTGCATTTTGTTATAAATATCATCAAACTGTTCACCTAATATCATTGTAGATTACTTATCATAAATATACCACATTTTAAAGTCCATGGCTAGTATATTGTAATAAGTAAATATAAAAGTATTGTTCCCAATTCCTTATTTTGAGTCTAAGTGCTTGTAAGACTGTGTTAAAACTCTCTCAGTACCGTGTTACACTTTACCCCTGTGTTTGACGTTTTAGTTCACAGTTAATACAGTGTAATTTTACTAGCAGTTTCATGTGTGTAAAGAAAGGTTACTATAGAACCGTTAAATGTGTATCTATTTCATGAAAAGCAGGATATGGTAGATAGAGATCATGAGAAATATTAGTGGTGAAAATGCTGATTCTCAGAATAGGCTTTGGGTAAGTAGAATTCTCCAGGTTAACTATATTCATTGAAGAAAAATATTTTGAGAGGTTCATGATTTAAAGCTACAAATAGTATCACTTGAAGTACCAAAGTAGTATTTTAAAGTGCCAGATTTTGAAATATAGGTCATGAAAGTGAAGACATACCAGAATATAAAAATTGTATGAGGAACCTGATCAGAGGCTCCTCATTATTGACTTTGCTAAGCAATAAAGAATGAGAATTTGTTTTATTTTCTATTTCTTTGCATGGAAAAATATGTTGCTCTTGTGTAATATGTTTTTGGCTTAGGGACAGTAACTAGAAATGTGAACCTGGGTGTAGATCATTTTGGGAATCAGTTATTCATCATTAGTAAGTACACATGTTGATTATGTAATTATCATTGTTAATGTACAGCATGAATCCCAGCCATGAAAAGAATCCAGAGAGATTGATGTCTTTTTCTTTGGCTGGACCTAACCTGAGAAACAATCAGTACAATCCACCAGGATTCTGCAAGGAAATGTTCCTTTTCTATTCTTCCTTGTGCAGTGTTAGATCCAGGAACAAAGACATCCAACCTCTTCCTTCCTGCAGTAAGGTTAGCAGGTGAAAATTGTCTTTGTGATGAAAAGCCATCACCAGTGGAGAGAAACCAAGCGCAGAGAAGGATTGGGGGGCAACAAAATGGACTAGTCTAGTCTCCTTGTTTCCACAGATTACTCAGTATTCACAGACAATTGTTCTAGCACTTTTTGTTTTTCAGAAGAGATTGTGATTTGGATTCATACACTTTTTAGGTACATGTTCAAATAGTTTCACACAAGCTGTGCATTGTGAACAAATTATTTAGCTAGTTTGAGCCTTGTAGATTTGTTCATTTACAAAATGGAGAATAATTACACTGGTTATGTTTGTGCTTTAAGTTGGAAGCATTTAGAAACCATTCAGAGTGCAGCATTTGGCACATACTGGTCATTTAATGGTTGTACTTGAATTGCTATTCCATTGGCTATGAACGTTAACCTGTTTTCAGTATCTTACATGAATACCTTTTAAGATGGAGTTGTAATTGGACATCATTTCTTTTTATTGAACAATTGGAAACATTAAACAGAAAGTATATTAAATTGTAGTATACTTAAACGTTTAAAAGTAAACTTGCAGTTGGCATCATTTAATTATTCAATATAAATTATGATGTAGGTATGATAGTAGAATACATTATGTTTTTATATTGACAATCAGAACTTTTGTTTAATATTTGTTTGTTTTGTGGAGGGAGATGGTCTTAATATATAGCCCTGGGTATCCTGTAACTACTTATGTAGATCAAGCTAGCCTCAACCTCATAGAGACCCAACTACCCCTAGAGTATGTGCCACCATGCTGAGCCTTAGTAGATTAATTTTAAAGGGATAAAAGTAGTATTTAAAGATTAAAAAGTTTCAAATAAAAATTTTAAGCTTTTTAATAAAACCTGAAAAGATTATCAGAATTCCTTTTGGAAATATATACATATACATGTTAATTGGCTTTGAAGTTTGCAGAAAAATTAGAATTTCGAACAAACTTTGTCATCTGTGGTTCAGAATGATGAAAAGTATGCAGAGTGTTTGAAATTCAGTTTGGTTACTCTGGAAAGCTTAGCTAATGTAACTGCTTAATGTAGGAGCATTTAACAGAGATTTGAAAGAGGATGCTCCCTGTCTCAGGCAGTGCCAGCCCAATGACCTGCTCTGTGCCGCACAGATCACAGAGGCACAGTCTAATGCATGTGCCGTGCATATCATGTATCCACAATGCTGACCACAAAAGAAACTGAAAAGTTAGTATTTTGTGGCATAAGATCATTATTTTACAAGACTCTGGTAGTGCTTCTTTCTTTTAGGTTAAGTTGACTTTAGTTAGGATGACTTGTCTACAGCTTAGAGTAGGACATGGAGATCATGCATTATTAGTGTTTCATGACCTATGTGACCTTCTTGTCAGTTAGTTTTACATGAAATTAGGAGGCCTAACATTTGATACATTTATATTTATAATTATTTTATCTTCTTGATGAATTACGTTTATCTAGTGTATAGTTGCTTTCTCTTTCTCTTTTTCTCTTTATCTATTTTTACCATGAAGTATATTTCATTCAGCTATCAGAATAGCTCTGTTAGCTTGACCTTGGTTTCTATTTGCTTGGTAGATTGTTTTTTACCCTCTGATTCAGTCTTTTGGTCCCTTTACCAGTGATATGTATTTCTTGGAAAGAATAGAGAGAGGTAGATTTAGTTTTTCAATCCTGTCTACCAAACTGTGTCTCTTCATTGGTGAGTTGAGATTATCTATATTTTAAATTAATATTAAGAGACATTTATTCATTGTGATAATTTTGTCAGTTGTTTTTCTGGCTAGTTGGACTGTTGTTAGTATCAGGATGTGTTAGTTTACTGCACTGAGCATGACGGTGAATTGCTATTTTCCATGCGCTTAGGATCGTGTGAAAACCTCCAGTGGTGCCGGCCTAGTGGCCCATGGGCTGCTTTCATTGGTGTCCTTTTAAATGTCTCTGCCAATTTTCACAGCTATCTTTGTTGAATGTAACAACATTCCATGGTTCTTAAAATTTAAGAATACTAATAAGACATCTGATATTATTCTAAATTCTAACATGTTTTCTTTTGTGAGTTGGAAGTTTTTTCCATATAGCATTTAATATTATTTCCTTGAATTAGATTTATTTTTTTTTTCATTTTGACTTCATTGTGTTCTGAAGAGATCCCTATGTCTGTCTGGTGTTTTAAATTTCTTGTGTTTGGATGTATGTCTCTATAGATTTACAAATACATTTTTAAATTCCTTTAGTGTTTATCTCAGATGTTTCTGGTTGTGAATTGATAGATTTGAACTGCCTTGCTTAGTTCTCAGAACTCTTAGGTGTTGTGGTATGCCCATTTGTTTATTTTCCTTTTTGATGTCTAGTGTAGTTCTTTGTTGACTCTGCTGTTTACATCTGATTTGTCTTACTCTATCCGCTACTTGGCTAAGTCTATTGATGATGCATTCTGCTTTCCTTTTTTTGTTGCCATTAAAAATTTTATTTCTAGTTACCCTCCCCTGTCTCAGTTTCCTTGTTGAATGTTTTTAAAACCAGTATTGCTAAATATTTCCCCCTCTATTTTCCTGGGTTTTTGGTTTTCTTTTTTTCTTCCTATGTTGATGTCTTTACTATCTGGTTTCAAGATTGTATTGTTTGCTTGTTTTTATCCAAGGAATCTTGATACATTGAGGTTTTTCATATTTTTTGTGTTTCTGTGATGTAATTTGCTTGTCTCTTGGTATGGCTTTCTGTTACCTTTTGTGGGGAGCAGTGAAGCATGGATCTTACAGAGCCTGAAGACTTGATCTCCAGTAGAAAGTAGAGAGCAAAAAACCAGGTGCTTAAAAGTATCACTAATTTATAGAAATGCAAACATATGCTGATTCTCTATTAATATCTAATATATTAATAATATATTAATGGCCATAAAACAACAAATGGAAATTCTGTAATATGTTATCAAGCTAAAAATTAAGTAGGATAGATATGGACATAATTAATACAGTCTTTGTTACTTTTCTACTGCAGAGACAAAGCACCATGACCTAGGTAACTTACAAAAGAAAGCATTGAATTTGGGTCTCAGTTCCAGAGGTTGACAGTACATGACCATCAGGACAGGGACCGTGGTAGCAGTCAGGCGGGCATAGTGCTGTTGCACTAACCAGGAGCTTGCACAGGACCCAGGAGCATGAGGCAGAGAGAGCAAGAGCAGGGAGGAGGTGATACAGAGGTAGAGACTGGAAATGATGCAAGCTTTTGAAGCCAATACCCAGCTCTAGTGACAAACCTCTACCAACAAGGCCATACCTTCTACACCTTCCCAACAGAGGACCAAGCTTTCCAAGAAATGAACTGATGAATACTATGCTCTTTGAAGCTACCAGTCAGGAACAGGACAGGATGGACAGAAACAGAGGAGAAGCAAGGTCAAATAAATTCTAAGGGGGCTGAAAAGAATGTTATGAAGGGATAGAAATGAGGAGAGATTAAAGTGGAAAAAGAAGGAAAGAGTTCATTTTCATAAACAAGATTAGTTAAATGAAGTATAGTAAATAAAGAAAAAATTAAAAATGTGTTTGTTACTAATGCATTAAAATTTAAGTAGTATTAAATTGGGAAGGGGAAAAAATCATGTGGAAGCAAAAGAGAAGATAAGGAGAAGGAAAAAAGAGTGTCCAACAATGAATACGTAAAATTTAGATTAACATATAAAAAGGAATAACAAATAGCATGATATAAACTACACTTAAAATTTTATCAAAAGTTTAGTAAAAAGGAAAAGTAGAATACAGAGAAGGTAAAGTATTGAATGGAACTTCTCTCTGTGTAGTACGTCAGATATATATGGAGGGTTTGTTGAACTTGTCTTTTTCTCTTGTTCATGCTTTTGCTGATACTGGACAAGTATCTGATGTCTGCCAGAATTATTTCCCTTGCCTAGCATCCCTTCTTGTTCATGCACTGGGACCTCTGCAGTCTGTGGGGCTGGGCAGGGATACTACCTGCTTCCAGCTAGTTATCTAGCTGGTGAATGATTTCTAAGTGTGCTTGAACTGTCGGAATCTATTCTACTACTGGGCTGTGTACAGACAGAATGCCTAGATAGGTGACTCCAGAGTTTTACCTGCCTGCCAACCTGAGGCTTGGAGCTCTCAGGCTCTCTAGGGTGATTCTCAGTTAATAAGATCTGCTCAGCACTTCCTCATTTGATTGGAGCCTTGCTGCACTGCTCTTCTACTTGTCAGTGTCTGATGTTCGCTGCTCTGCACAACCTTGCCTTACCCTGGGGTTGAGGCAGGCCAGATTAAGACTCTAGGGTCTGTTCACTTCCTGTGTGTTGTCTCCCCAGGGAAACTCAGCTTTTTGGTTTTTTTGTTTTTTGACTTTTTGTTTGTTTTGTTTTTTCTTTTAACAATTCCTTTCATAGGGGTTAGGAATTTAGCTCAGTGGTAAGGTTCTTGGCCCTGGGTTTGGTCCTCAGCTCCGAGGGGGAAAAACAAACAAACAAACAAACAAACCTAGTTCCCTTTCATGATGGTCCTTTGCCCTTCTAGTCATACAGAGGAACACAGTGGCACTTCTCTCTACCTCTGACCTGACGGAATCACTGTCTGGCCTGACGGAATCACTGTCTTCTTAAGTCCATAGTTGGATTTCAGTTTGTGAGGGCTCTCACTAAGGCAGGACTACTTGGCTTGCTGTTTACAAGTGGCTTCTGCTTCCTTTCTGTTGTGAGAGGCATGGGACTTGACGTTAATCCATCAGCATTAGACTATGCTTTGATGTCTGCCTAGATATCCCCTGAGGGAACCTCATCAGCTCCTGGCTGACTGACTCTAGCGACTGTGTACCCTAAGAATTGTAAGCAGACTTCACAGGGATGAAAGCTACCCTTTTAACAGGTTTGATACTATAATGCAATATCTAATGAAAAACAAGGGGCATGCAAATAAATAAATGCAACTATAGACATGGAAATGACAGAGCTGTGCCCAAAGGTAAACAAAACATTTATGGAATGATTATGATTTGATCTAAACCTGAAAGGACAGATATTGCTATAACAGTTGCAGCTTAAAATGGAAAGGGTTAAAATAAACAGGTGTTTCAGATAGTAGATGCTGCAGAAGCAAAAGTTAAAGGGAAGAGCAAGAGGTGTCTGGGAAAAATTGAAGAGTCATGTTTAGCAGGTTGAACAGGTCAGACTGATGATGGGCTCCAAAGAAATACTAAGGTCAGGTTGTGAATAACCTTGAACAGATACTTGTGGAAAACTATAAGTTGCTATGGATTTTGTTTAGAATAACACTGCATAGTTGTTAACTATTTAATGGTTTAAGTACTTGTGTATTTAAATCAGTACTTGATTTTATTTATAGAATGTCAATTAATGAAAACAGAACGACCAAAGCCAAATACATTTATTATCAGATGTCTTCAGTGGACCACTGTTATAGAGAGAACATTTCATGTAGATACTCCAGAGGAAAGGTAAGAAATTTATTCATTCTTACTATATTTAAAAAAATAGTCAGTGTAAAGATGTATGTGTATCTGGATTCATTATTTGTAATTAGATATAAATATGTTTGCAATGTGTTACACTTTATTGTTCTGTTTCTGTTGTCTTGCATGTTTAACTAGGGCCGGAAAATGACAGATCACCCTTGGACTACTTTAAAATAAGGTTCTTCTGAAAAAACGGTTCACAAACATTTTTTTAAACTTGAACACATTTTAGATACAAACTTAAGTGCTTATGTTTGAAATGCAGAATGAAATGTGGTAGTAAACGGTTTCAATATAATTGTCTGTATGCGTGTTAGTTCAGATGGCCAAATGGGAAGGATTCTGAGGGGTTTGTCTAAACTTTAGAATATTAGTAAATAATAGGATTGATTAGTGTGATTAATCAATGTCCTGTGACTGGTACTGATCAGCTCTGTGACGTCTGTGGGGCTATATTTCCATTCTTTTGATCCACTGCTTTTGTACCTACAGTGTTGAATTTACTTCTATCTTAGTATGCTTTCCTCTGATGACCTGATAATGATTAGATCTAGCAAACTCACTCACAGAGTTATTTTCCTACAGATGTTATTATATTTTATCCTAATCAACAACTTTTCAAAGTAGATATTAATAGCCTTCTTTTTTAAATGAATAGCTTATTCTAACATGCTTCTCTAAGACTTTAATGAAGACAAAATAATCTTTTAAAATCCTAATAAAATGATCAGTGACCAGTGACCAAAGTTTTTGTTTTTGTTTTTTTCTATTCTTTTAAATACTCTGTATTGAACCAAAGGATTTTCCATGCTAGGGGAGTGCTCTAGATCACTGAGCTGCAGACCTACCCTAGCACTTTTTTTTTAATGCAACATTTATTTACTTATTTATTTTTCCATTTTTTAAAAACCAGATATTTCTTATTTACATTTCAAATGTTATTCCCTTTCCTGGTTTCCTGTCCATCAGCCCCCTAACTCCTCCCCCTCTCCTTCTATAAGGGTGTTCTCCCCCCATCCAGCCCTCCTTACCAGCCCCCCCTACTGGGGGTCCAACCTTGGCAGGACCTAGGGCTTCCTCTTCCACTGGTGCCCCAACAAGGCCATCCTCTGCTACATATATAATTGGAGCCAGGGTCAGTCCATGTATAGTCTTTGGTTAGTGGTTTAGTCCCTGGAAGCTCTGGTTGGTTGGCATTGTTGTTCTCATGGGGTTGAAAGTCCCTTCAACTCTTTCAGTCCTTCCTCTAATTCCTCCACTGGGGGTCCCATTCTCAGTTCAGTGGTTTGTTACTAGCGTTTGCCTCTATATTTGACATGCTCTAACTGTGTCTCTCAGGAGAGATCTATATCCGGTTCCTATCAGCATGCACTTCTTAGCTTCATCCATCTTATCTAGTTTTGGTGGCTGTATATATATGGGGCATGTGAGGCAGGCTCTGAACGGCCGTTCCTTCAGTCTCTGCTCCACACTTTGTCTTTCCATGCCCTCCTATGGATATTTTTGTTCCCCTTTTTAAGAAAGAGTAAAGCATCCGCATTCCTAAAATATTATTTTAATAATACTTTTAAGGGTGTTCTCCCCCCCATCCAGCCCTCCTTACCACCCCCCACTGGGGGTCCAACTTTGGCAGGACCTAGGGCTTCCTCTTCCACTGGTGCCCCAACAAGGCCATCCTCTGCTACATATATAATTGGAGCCAGGGTCAGTCCATGTGTAGTCTTTAAGTTGTGATATATTTTAGGAATATAGAAAAGGTAAATACCGGTGTGGCACAAGTAATATTTTATTTTCTATACTTGCAGTATTATTCTTTGTTTTGGTGTATACATGCTTATGTGTACCCACTTCTCATACCTAACTCCCATTCATCTACCCTATCTGCTTTCGGTAACTGACTCTTTCTTCATTTGCCTGTGCAGAACATAGAGCTGTGGTCATAATAGCTATTGTGTTTTTGGTGTCTTAAGTGTCAGGCAGCAATTTTCTCCCCATACTTACCTTGATTTTGATAGGCTAGGTAGGTCCTCTGGCTATATATTTACATAGTTTTATTCCTTTTTTTTTTCATTGTGTGTGTGTGTATGTGTGTTTTGCTAGCATGTGTGTCCATATACCATGTTGCATACTACGCATAGAGTCCTGAAGAAGATTTCAGATCTCCTGGAACTAGAGGTACAGACTTAAGGTTGTTAGTTCCCCCATGAGTACCCAGAATCAAACCCAGGTTCTCTGGAAGAGCAGCCAATGCTCTCAACCACTGAGCCATCCTTCTAGGCCCCTCCGCAGTTTTTAAAACAAGTGTATTATTACCATTACTTTTGTTTGCTTTTTTTAAACTTCTTAACAGCAAGGATCATATCTTGTTTTGTACAGTCCAGGGTAGGATGACAAAGTTTTTACTCGGTGATAAATTAATGCAGCATTCCCATTATTATATTTCTTTGAAAAATGTTATTATGAGTGGATTTTTAACATTTACTAAAGCTTGTTTGATTTTGCCACTTTTGCTCCCAAAGTTGGATATAAGCCATATCTTTTTAATTTGGAGTGGAGGGGCTTAGACAGTTTCTTGCTTTGCAGACCCAGGTTGGCCTGAAACTTAGACTGTCAATCTTCTGCCTTGACTTCCTGAGGGCTGAGATTAATATGAGATGTGAGGTAGACAACAACTATGTCAGATCTTAAGCCTCTGAAGTTCTTTGACTTTCCTTCAATATTTGTCCACTCATCTGAAGAAACAGTTTTCTTTTCATTTATTTGTAAGAAAATGGAAATTTACCTAGTGAAGTTACTATTGGAGTATGTGATTTCTACTCTCATTAGGCACCTGCTCTCTATAGAGCTACCATCTGGTTTCAGCAAGGACTGAGAGGTGTCTAAAGGTTCGATATCCTGTGTGATGTTCTGGCCCCAGTCTGAAATTCTTTTTGTATTGTAAACTGGATTGATTCTTGCTGTGTGTGCTACTTTATTTCAGTGGATAATATAAGTTTGGGACAGTTTTTTAAAAGCGGTAAGTCTGATGTCTCAGATCTTACTGACTCATTCTTCATGCTCATTGAATTATGAATATGTAGGTGTGCACATGTGTATGCTCGTGTATGTGTATTTCTTCTGTGTGTGTGCACATGTGCATGCCTCTGTGTGTGTGTGTGTGTGTGTGTGTGTGTGTGTGTGTGTGTGTGTGTGTAGGCTTTTAGATTTTCATTTTCTTTTTTGCCTTTATATTTTCTGTTGTCCTTAATAGTAGTACTGGTTTTAATTAGAAAAATTTTATTAAATTTTTAACTTGACATAGTTTCTCATATTATCCTTTTTTAATAAAAATATGTTTAGATATTTTACTTCATTTCTGGTATTTCTGGGTCTTTAGGTAGGTCTGTTTCCAATTTTCTGAGGAACCTCCAAATTGATTTCCAGAGTGGTTCTATCAGTTTGCAATCCTACCAGCAATGGAGGAGTGTTTCTCTTTCTCCACATCCTCATCAATATGTGTTGCCACCTGCAGTTTTGATCTTAGCCATTCTGACTGTGTAAACAAGGTAGACTCTCAGGGTCATTTTGATTTGCATTTCTCTGATCACTAAAGACTTTGCATTTCTTTAAGTGCTTCTCAGCCAGTTGCAATTTCTCTGTTGTAAATTCTCCGTTTAGTTCTATACCCCATTTTTTGATTGGGTTATTTGTTTTTTGGAGGTTAACTTTTTGAGTTCTCTATACATTTTGGATATTAGTCCTCTATCAGATGTGGGGTTAGTGCTGATTTGTCTTATTGACCATGTCCTTTGCCTTACAGAAGCTTTCCAGTTTCATGAGGTCCCATTTATCAATTCTTGATCTTAGAGCATGAGCCATTGGAGTTCTCTTTAGGAAGTTTCTGCCTGTGCTAGTGAGTTCAAGGGTTTTTCCCATTTTTTATTCTATTAGATTGAGTGTATCTGGTTTTATGTTGAGGTCCTTGATCCACTTGGACTTGTGCTTTGTGCATGGTTACAAATGGTTTATTTTCATTTTTTTACATACAGAGATCCAGTTAGACCAGCATCATTAATTGAAGATGCTTTCATTTTTTTCCATTGTATATTTTTGGCTTCTTTGTCAAAGATCAAGTGTTATTAAGTGTGTGGTTTTTATTTCAGGGTCTTCAGTTCTATTCCATTAATCAACCTGTCTGTCTCTGTACCAATACCATGCAGCTTTTATCACTATTGCTCTGTAGTAGAGCTTGAGGTAAAGGATGGTGATTCCCCCAGCTGTTCTTTTATTGCTAAGAATCGTTTTCACTATTCTGGGGGGGTTTTGTTTTTTGTTTTTTTGTTTTTTTGTTTTTGTTTTGTTTTGTTTTGTTTTGTTTTTTTGCCTTTCTAGGTGAATTGTTTTTTTTATATTATCTTTCAAATTAATTATTCTTTTTTTATTTTTTTATTAACTTGAGTATTTCTTATATACATTTCGAGTGTTATTCCTTTCCGGTTTCCAGGCAAACATCCCCTCCCCCTCCCTTCTTTATGGGGAGAATTGCTCTTTCTATGTCTTTGAAGAATTGTGTTGGGATTTCGATGGGGAATGCATTGGATCTGTAGATTGCCTTTCATAGGATGGCCATTTTTACTATGCTAATTCTGCCAATCCATGACTATGGGAGATCTCTCCATTTTCTGAGATCTTCAATTTCTTTCTTGAGAGACTTGAAGTTCTGATCATAAAGGTCTTTCACTTTGGTTAGAGTTACCCCAAGATATTTTATATTAGCTGTGGCTATTGTGAAGGGAATTGTTTCCCTAATTTCTTTTTCAGCCTGTTTATCATTTGTATAAAGGAAGGCTACTGATTTATTTGAGTTAATTTTATATCCATTCACTTGGCTGAAGTTGTTTATCAGCTGGAGGATTTCTCTGGTAGAATTTTTGGGGTCACTTATGAATACTGTCATATCATCTGCAAACAGTGATGCCTTTAATTCTTCTATGATAGTTTGTATCTCCTTGATCTCTTTTTGTTGTCTTATTGTTCTAGCTAGCACTTCGAGTACTATATTGAATAGGGATGGGGAGAGTGGGCATCCTTGTCTTGTCCCAGGTTTTAGTGGAATTGCTTCAAGTATCTCTCCATTTAATTTGATAATGGCTATTGGTTTGCAGTAAATTGCTTTTATTATGTTTAGTTATGGGCCTTGAATTCCTGTTCTCTCCACTACTTCTAACATGAAGGGGTGTTGTATTGTGTCAAATGCTTTTTCTGTATCTAATCAGATGATTGTGTGTTTTTTTCTTTGAGTTTGTTTATATGGTGAATTACAGTATTTGTATATTGAACCAGCCTTGCATCCCTGGGATGAAACCTACTTGATTGTGGTGAATGATGGTTTTGATGTGTTCTTGGATTTGGTTTGTAAGAATTTTATTGAGTATTTTTGCATTAGTATTCATAAGCAAGATTGGTTTGTAGGGTTTTTTTTTTTTGGGGTTTTTTGTTTTTGTTTTTTGTTTTTCTGGTAGGGACCTCGTGTGATTTAGGTATCAGAGTAATTGTGACTTCACAGAATGAATTAAGTAGTGTTCTTCTGCTTCTTTTTTATGGAATAGTTTGGGGAATATTGGTATCAGGTCTTCTTTGAAGGTCTGATAGAATTCTGAACTAAATCCATCTGGCCCTGGGTTTTTTTGGTTGGGAAGTTTTTAATGATTTCTTCTATTTCCTTATGGGATATGGGCCTGTTTAGAAAGTTTACCTGCTCTTGATTTAAGTATGATTTAAGTATTTAAGTATGTGGTATCTGTCTAGAAAACCATCCATTTCATCTAGATTTTCCAGTTTTGTTGAGTATAGGCTTCTGTAGTAGGATCTGATGATTTTTTGTATTTTCCTCTGTTTCTTTTGTTATATCTCTCTTGTCATTTCTGATTTTGTTAATTTGGATACTGCCTCTGGGCCCTTTAGTTAGTTTGGCTAGGGGTTTATCTATCTTGTTGATTCTCTGAAAGAACCAGCCTTTGGTTTTGCTGATTCTTTGTATTGTTCTCTTTGTTTCTATTTGGTTGATTTCAGCCCTGAGTTTGAGTATTTCCTGCCTTCTACTCCCCTTGGGTGAGTTTGCTTCTCTTTGTTCTAGAGCTCTCAGGTGTGCTGCTAAATTGCTAGTGTAAGTCTCTCCAGCTTCTTTAGTGCTATGAATTTTCCACTTAGCACTGTCCTCATTGTGTCCCATAAGTTTGGGTATGATGTGTCAACATTTTCATTAGATTCCAGGAAGACTTTAATTTTTTCTTTATTTCATCCTTGACCAAATTATCATTGAATAGAGAGTTGTTCAGTTTCCATATGTATGTGGGTTTTTCTGTTGCTTTTGTTGTTATTGAAGACCAGCTTTAGGCCATGGTGGTCTGACAGGGTGCATGGGATTATTTCAGTCTTCTTGTATTGGTTGAGGGTTGTTTTGTGACTAATTATATGGTCGATTTTGGAGAGGGTATCATGAGGTGACGAAAAGAAAGTGTATTTTGTTTTAAAGTGAAATGTTCTACAGATATCTCTTAAATCCATTTGGTTCATAACGTCTATTAGTTTCACTGTGTCTCTGTTTAGTTTCTGTTTCAATGATGTGTCCGTTGGTGAGAGTAGGGTGTTGAAGTCTTCCACTATTATTGTGTAAGGTTCAATGTGTGTTTTGAGCTTTACTAAAGTTTCTTTTATGTGGATGCCCTTGCATTTGGGGCATAGATATTCAGAATTGAGGCTTACTTGTGGTGGAAACCTTGATGAGTATGAAGTATTCTTCCTCATCACACTTGATAACTTTTGGTTAAAAGTATTGGTTATTAGCATGGCAACTTCAGCTTATTTCTTGGGACCATTTGCTTGGGTAGACCTTTTTCCATTCTTTTACTCTGAGATAGTGTCTGTCTTTGATAATGAGGTGTGTTTCTTATATGCAGCAAAATGCTGGATCTTGATCATGTATCCATTCTGTTAGCTTATGTATTTTTATAGGTATATTGAGTCCATTAATATTGAGAGATATTAAAGATAGATGACTGGTTCCTGTTATATTTGCTTTTGTAGGTAGCCTTAAGTGCTTGTGGTTTTTTCCCTTTTGGCTTTGTTGTAAGATGCTTAATATCTTGTCTTTTCTCTTGTAGAGGTATCTTCTTTGCATTGGAGTTTTCATTGTAGGATCCTCTGTAGGGCTGGATTGGTAGCTAGATACTGTTTGAATTTGGTTTTGTCCTGAAATATTTTGGTTTCTCCATATATGTTGATTGAGAGTTTTGCTGGGTGTAGTAGCCTGGGCTGGCATTTGCATTCTTTTAGAGGTCTGTTTTAGACCTCTGACTAGGTTCTTCTGGCTTTCATAGTGTCTGTTGAGTCTCTGGTGTAATTCTGATAGGTCTGCCTTCATATGTTATTTGGCCCTTTTCCCTTGCAGCTTGATATTCTTTCTTTGTTCTGTGCATTTAGTGTTTTGACTACTACGTGACAAGAAGGTTTTCTTTTCTGATCCCATTTATTTGGTGTTCTGTAGGGTTCTTGTACCATTATGGCCATCTTTTTCTTTAGGTTGGGTAAGTTTTCTTCTATGATTTTTGTTGAAGACATTTTTAGGTCCTTTGAGTTGGGAATCTTCATTCTCCTTTATTCCAAGTATTCTTAGATTTGGTCTTTTCATTGTGTCCTGAATTTCCTGGATGTTTTTGAGTTAGGAGTTTTTATATTTTGAATTTTCTTTGACCGTTGTGTCAATCTCTTCTAAGGTATCTTTTACACCTGAGATTCCCTCTTTTATCTCTTTTATTCTGTTGGTGAAACTTACATCTGTAATTCCTAACCTCTTTCCCAGGTTTTCCATTTCCTAGTTTGCCTCCATTTGTTGTTTTCTTTATTGTTTCTACTTCCACTTTTAGGTCTTGGACCACTTTATGCAATTCTTTCACCTGTTTGATTGTGTTTTCCTGTATTCTTTTAAGGAATTTGTTTCCTCTTTAAGGGCTTCTACCTGTTTACCTGTGTTTTCCTTTATTTCTTTTATTGAGTTATTTATATCCTCCTTAAAGAATTCTATTATGTTCATGAGATATGATTAGGTCAGCTTCCTGGTTTTCAGCTGTGTTGGTATATTCAGGGCTTGCTGTGGTGTGAGAACTGGGTTCTGATGCTGCTCACGTATATTGGCTTCTATTGCTTATGGTCTTGTGTTTGCCTCTCGCCATCTGATTACCCCTAGTGTTTTCTGGTCTGGGTGACTGTCTGGAGTCTGCCTCTTTTGTCCCTGAGTTGCAACAGATCTCCTGGTAGGCCTGTGGCTGTGGTAGGCCTCCTGTGGGGTCTTCCAACTGGAGGGTATTCAGAAGGGCAGAGAAGCTGCTGATCTGTTGTACTGGCTGCAGTAGATCTCCTGGGAGGCCTTCAGACTGTTGGGTCTTCAGAGAAGTAGTGAAGCTGTTCTCTGTGGGGGTAGGGGGGGAAGGAGCTATGGACTGTCTTTTCTGTTTCTCTGTGTGCAGCAGAACTCCAAGGAGGCTTTCAGTCTGTTGGGTCAGTTACTTTGCATGCCATAGAGCCCCTGGGAGGTCTTCAGACTATAGTGTCCATTGCCCAGTTGCCTGGGATGCCTTCAAGCTGTGATGTCCTGGGAGCAGTAGATCTCCTGGAGTGTCTCCAGTTGTGTCAGATGCCCTGGGTGCAGTAGATCTCCTGGGAAGCCTCAGGATGTGGTATCAAATGTTTTGAGTACAGTGATTCTTCTGGTATGCTTCAGGATATGATGTCAAATATTTCTGAGTGCAGCGGATCCTTTGGTATGTCAGAGATAGCCTCTTCTAGGGAGTAGACTAGCTAGTAGTGTGTCCCAGCAAAAAAGACCAGGCAGAGGGGATTGATATTCAGTGGGTGGGGTTTTGTGGGGGACAGTGGGTCCCTGAGTTCAGTGGCCTCCAGCAGCAGCTGTGGGTTTTGGGAGGAGTGGTTCTCACCAAATGTGGAGTGCAGTGGATTCTCTGGTATGTCTGAAGATAGAGTCTTTTCCAGGGAGCAAACTAGCTAGCTGTCTGTCCTAGCAGAAAGGACCAGGTGGAACGAAGGCTCACTTTCATTCTGCTGCTTTCTTTGCTCCAAAGTAGTTTTTAATTAGTGTTCATTTTGTGGTCTATATTTTTGATGTCATAGTCCAAGATCACTGGTAAGACAGGTGTCATGAAGAGTTCACCTGTGTTTTCTCTTAGCTTTGTAGCTTTAGGTCTTTATTTCAAAGTATGTATGAATGGTTCACAATGAGACTCACATTTCATTCTTTTTCATACATACTCATTTTTTCCAAAACCATTTGTTGAAGAAAGTCTCCTTTGGCTTTATGTAGTTGTATCCTGTGAAAGATGACCATGTATGCATGGTTTTATTATTTCTTCTATTTCTATTTCTGTCATTCTTTGTCTTTACTCTGATTCCATATAGTTGCAGTTATTGTAACTTTAGAATGTGTATGTATTTGTGTGTTCTTTGAACATTTCATAAATGTATATGATGTATTTTGACTATAAGAACCCCACTCCCCATACCACTTCAAATCACCTTGGATCACCCTGCACCCTGTACCCTTCCCTGTGTTTTCTTCATTTAAAAAAATGTAATTCATTGAGTCTAATTGGTACCAACAAAATGTGCATGGATACGTAGGGCTATCCTCCATAGCGGGAGCAACCCATCAGTGTCCATTCTCCTGAAGAAAACTTATTCTTTCCCCAGCAGCCTCATGGTCTCCTTCCAGTCCATGCTACAGTGTGGACTGGCTTTTTCTTATAGAAGCAACCATATTTGTTGGGGAGTTCATGAGTGCAACAGGCCTGTCAGGCCAAGTAGACACTGTTCTTTCTCCCCATCCTTCTGTACCTATAACTCTTTAACAATCTTTCTTCTCCCTCTTCCTCATTGTTTCATGAACATTGTAGGAAAGCGGTGTGTTTTAGATGTCCCATTGGTGGATAAGCCCTCCATCCACAGTTACTTACACTTTACATTTTGGCCAACACTGAATCTTCTGTATTAACTTCAATTCACTATATAAAAGAAGCTTCCCTTATTAAGGCTGCATTATAAAGTATAAACATGTGTTTAGAATATAGTTTCTATTTTTTTTCTTCAGGAGCTGAGGACTGAACCCAGGGCCTTGCGCTTGCTAGGCAAGTGCTCTACCACTGAGCTAAATCCCCAACCCCTAGAATATAGTTTAATAGTATGTTTATTTAGCAAAATGTTAATTGTACTTTCTCTCTTAAAGCTCATGAACCGCCTGGCCATAGATCCTTGGCCACGTTTACAGTAGCAGACACGAGTTTTCTCCTGTGGAGTGATCTTTAAACCACACAGTATTTGTTTACTCTCATGACAGTCGTGTTACTATTGCACCCATGGGAATAGCTCCTTAGGCTGATTATTGTAGCTCACAGAGTTCATGCTGTGTAAGACTGTTGATGACTTTTCTTCCCTAGTAGCCTGCTCTGTATCTGTTAGTACTGTGAATGAAAGCTAGCCTGCAGGGAGTAAGCTTCTAGGTCACTATTATCTTGATCTTTGTCCTATCAGAAAGTTATGAAGGAATTATAATAAATATTCTTAAGCCATTACATTGTATCTAAATAGGTTTGAAATTGTTGAGTGTCTCATATAAAATGTCTAAGAATCATCTAAAACATATATACAGAGATTTAAGTCCCTGTAGTTAAAACTACAAAGACAAATAATGCTATGGAGTTAGATACATAGGGGCTCCAGACAGTAGAATTATTTTACAGTTTTAAAGTGCTCAATTTACTTAAGGCCAGAGGATTTTCAATAGCGAGGAATTGTAAAAAAGAAACAGTAAAAACAGGTAAAACTTTTGTAATTATGATTGCTAGTAATGATTTTAATCATAAGTTAGGCCTCTCATTACTGAAAATTAGTGGCCTCCAAGATGAGATTATCCAACATGAAGTAGGCACAGACAGCACAGATAGTAAAAACTGATGGTGAGAGAATGTAGGCTAAAGATTAGCCAATGAGGAGGTCTTACAGATATGTCATTGAACTCTCAAGGGATTTGAGAGAAAGAGGGAAAAATATAAATTAATGCTTCCTGAAATTTTTCTGAATTTTGACTAGTTGTGGCTATCTATAATATCCATCTGCTGCAAATGGAAGTTTTTTTGATGAAGGAGAGGTGAGAGCTCCACTTAGCTGTTATTTTAAGGATGACTGTTTAGAATGCAGTTAGAAGTTACAGTGCTTTAGGAAAGTAACAGAGTAGATCCCTGTGTGTAGGGCTCGTGTCCTCACCAGCTACAAGTGGTTTGCAGAGTTTACACTACCAGGCACAAATGTACTCCTACTGAATGAACGTTATGTCAAGTTGGTTGTCTGTTGGTTACCCCTGTGGTATTAGTGCTGCTGTTTTACTTTTCAGGATATATTATTCTGGTTGTTACTGTGAATCATAGGCATTACAGCTAGATAGGACTTTTGCTTACTTTCTTGCTTCGCAGCTCACATAGTTCCTTCTAGTTCTGTGAGAGCTAGATCTTGGGGAGTGGGCTTTGATGTCAGTTTGTGATTGATTCCCCCGAGTACTGTGTTAAGTGAGTGGTGCCTTCAATATGGTTTTACCTTCCTCTCTTGGAAGGAGACAAAGGGCTACAGTGGTAGCCTATGTTATTTGGGTGTCACTTGGACTCTTCTACCAATACCTCAAAAGGAGTTTTCCCATGTCTGGTGTTTAAGATTTTGTTGATAATCTATGGTTTTGGGGGGAGTATTGTTACTCCAAAGCAACTTCATTTAAATTGTGTGTGTGTGTGTGTGTGTGTGTGACAGACATGTTATATGCAATATTAAATGAGCATAAAATAATACAATTTTCATATAAGTGCTACTCCTGATTCTAGGCTTTTAGATCATTATCACTAGGGATGCTGGCAGAGAGGGCGGCTACCCAACAGACTACTTGCATTCATCTTAAAATATATAAAAGGTTAAAATATCTTACTGTCTTCTGTTAATGAGAAAGTAAACTCATTTTTATAGAGAAGAATGGACAGAAGCTATCCAAGCTGTAGCCGATCGACTGCAGAGGCAAGAAGAGGAGAGGATGAATTGTAGTCCAACGTCACAGATTGATAATATTGGAGAGGAAGAGATGGACGCATCTACAACCCATCATAAAAGAAAGGTAGGTAATGATGATGACTTGCCCTCCCAAGTACACTCTTGGTTTATCTAGGAAATATGCTGAAAGCCATGTGTGAGAGACATACCAGCCAGTTTTCATAGTGTATGTATAGCCTTTGTGAACCTAAAGTACCTGTTGGCTTACAGTGGCGCAATTGGGCAGCACTTCAGCCCGGGATGTTTGTTGACTTAGGAAGGACTGGTGATTGGTGTACTTTATAGATGAGAGTTTATCTAGTTGGTAACAGCATTTTAGAAACTTGGAAATCAACACTTTCCTCAAGGAGGAATGGCTCTGTGGTTTTGCCTTTGCTTTCAGCCTTAATGAAGGCTACCTGGGAAGCGAGAAATCTGGACTGTGAATAATGCCTTTTGAACATTGCTGCTCATGAGCCAGTGAAGAAGGAAGACGTAACCTTTTGTCCTCAGTGCTCTAAATTAATATATAAATTTATAGGAACTGTAAATAATATACATTGCTATAAAATTTTAAAATAACTTATTTATGTAATATATAGTATTTAAAACTAGTCTAAGTGATTGAGTATTTGAAAATTCTCACATATAAGAAAGAATGGGCAGAATCATAGTAGATTAAAACATCATTTACATGTGTATGTTAAATATATATATATATGCTGTTCACTTTGTAAATTATATTCGGGTAAGGGGTAAAAACAAATGCCCGAAGTATTATCATTTATGTTTTGTGGGTTTTGTTTAATTAATCAATTTCTCGTGCTGGAATTTGAATAAGGTGGTATGTAAATACCCCTATGCCACCAAATCTCACCACTTGGTGTTGGTATAGTGATCAGAATACCTTTCAAGTTAAATTGTCTGGGTTCACATCCTATTTTTAATTAATCATTTTATTCATTTACATTTCAAATGATATCTCCCTTCCCAGTAACCCCTCCACAACTCACCCTCCCATCCCTCCTCTACCCACTCCACCTCACTGCCCTAGCATCTCCCTACACGGGGGCATCAAGCCTCCACGGACCAAGGGCTTCTCCTCCCATCGATGTCATATAAGGCCATCCTCTGCTACACATGCAGCTGGAGCTATGGATCCCTCCACATGTACTCTTTGGTTGGTAGTTTAGTCTCTCAGAGCTCTGAGGGGTCTGGTTAGCTGATATTGTTCTTCCTATGGGGTTGCAATCCCCTTCAGCTCCTTCAGTCCTTCTCTAGCTCTTCCATTGGGCTCCCCAGGCTCAGTCTGATGGCTGGCTCTGAGTATCTATATTTGTATTGGTTAGGTGCTGGTAGAACCTCTCAGGGCACAGTCATACCAGGCTCCTGTCAGCAAGCGCTTCATGGCATCAACAATAGTGTCTGGGTTTGGTGTCTGCAGATGGGATGGTCTCTGGATGGCCTTTCCTTCTTTCTCTGCTCTATTTTTTGTCTCTGTCTTTCACTTGGACATGAACATTTCTGAATTAAAAATTTTGAGACATGTTCTCTTCCACATGCTATTCCACATGGTTTTAGTGAAATGGTATAGTCAGAAGAATTAATTCACTATGTGAAGTTTTTTCTTTAGCTACAATATCATTTTATACTTGATGCCTGTGAACATTTTCTGCCTTTTTATTTTTAATTTTTCTGCACTTTATTTTATATGTAAAATATAGATAATTTGCTTACAAGTATATCAGTGCAGCAAATGTGTGCAGTGGCCAGGGAGGTGAGTGACAAGAATGGCTTCAGGTTCCCTAGACCTGGAGCTACAGATGGTTGTGAGCACTGTGTGGGACTCAAACCAATGCTCCAGAAGAGTGCGAAGGTTACAGTGAGGTGCTGGGAAGAAGAAAGGGAGTGGGGGAAATTATGTACCTATAATCTTTGTAAAAATCTATTAAAAATGACAGCCAGATAGAAATTGAGAGACAGGGGTGGGTGTGAGGGACAGATTACTACTTACTAGGAATAAGACAGCCATTTTGGAGTCTGATAGGTTGATCCTTAACATCTGAGCATTTAAAGCTGTTAGTGGAATTAAATATGTCTAGTTATCTATTATTTGTATTTGTAACTGTTTTTTACATTTGGGCAACTACATGTCTTAATTTTAGTTGAATTAGTAAGTATACATAACTTCTCTTTTTGACATTTACTTTTCCCTTTGAACTACATTATGTTAAGATGTTAAAATTTAACATTTAGATAAAATTATCAAAATTATTGGCAAGGGATATTAAAATTTAATGTAGGCATTCATTTATAAAATGTTTTAAATTCTATAAGTATGTACATGAAGGGCAATTATCTGTAATTTTATTGCAGTATCTTCGTCTGGTTTTAATATCAGACTGATTCTGGCCTTATAGTGTGAATTGAACAATGTTTCTCCCATTTCAGTTTTTAGGAAGACTGTGTAGAATTTGTACCGCTTACCATAAAATGTTGTGGACTTTTCCTTATTGTAAAACTGTACTGTAAATTCAGTTCCTAAATGGGGCTCTTCAGCTCACCTATCCCTTCCTCAGTGAGCCGCTATAGTTTGAGATTAGGGCATTTGCTCATTTCATCTTGGTGGCACTTACTGCCAGACAGCTTTTGCTCTCTTCCATTCTCCTTAGCGCCCGTAGATCATAGGTCGCCTTGCTAAGTTTATCCTTATGTCTGTCTTTCTGACCATCTACCTGGATATTTACAGTCTTTTACTCTTTTCTCCTATTTTTTCAAAAAATGTTTTCTTAGTTATGTTTTAAAATGATTGTGTTCTTGAATATCACTTTTTCTGAGGTAGCACTATTTAAATCAAGAAAACCTGAGAACTTAAATATTTTACTCAAAAAAAATTCCTTGTCACTTAACTAATGGTATGACTGATGGAGAAATTCTAGGTTCAAAATAATATCTACAAATTCTGAAGAGTACATAAATTATTTTTGGTATCACAGATTGCTGAAGAGACAGTCAATGGAAGTATTTTTTTTTCCCCCTTATTTGAAACTGGTCTAGAAATTGGTAGGAACAGTATCAAGTTTACGGTGCAAGTATAGTCAAGCAGACTAGCAATAAATTGTGTCAACTATTTCATCATGGCTTTCTAATTTATATTTTTCAGACAATGAATGATTTTGACTATTTGAAACTGCTAGGTAAAGGCACTTTTGGGAAGGTTATTTTGGTTCGAGAGAAGGCAAGTGGAAAATACTACGCTATGAAGATTCTGAAGAAAGAAGTCATTATCGCAAAGGTGACTGAGTATGAAACCCAGTGACTTAAACGTTCTGTAGTATGAACCTGCATTCATTCTTGTGAGTGGCGGTATAGGGATTACATGAAGTCAGCAAAGAATTGATTATAAACTGTCAGTTTTAAGGTTTTTAGTATATAAATCATGGTGAAACTGTGTTGTTCTCTTGAGTTAATGTTTTCATTGTAGATTTAGAGGAACTTTTAAACTATACATTTGTGACCCACATCACTAATTGCATTAGTGTTGCTTTCACTATTTTTTAAAGGTGTATGTGCCAGATTTTCATTATCTCTTCATCAGTTGGAAGGATGTTAGGCTGTTTCCATTTCTAGGCTGTTCTGCATAGGGCTGGCCATCAGCATGACTGAGTAGTATCTGTGAGGGGACGATGGAGTCCTTTGTACCTGTTTCAAGAAGTGGCCTATAAGGACCATGTGGTAGGGGAGTTAATTGTTAGCTTTCCAAAGTGGCTCTGTCAGTTAACAGTCCCCACCAACACTGAGTGTGGCTCCCCTTTCCTCATGTTCTAGCCAGCATTTGTTACCTGTTGGTTTTTTAGTTTTGTTTTTGTTTTCTTGATCTTTGCCATTTTGATTGGGGTTACATGAAAACTCAGTCTCAAAGTTGTTTTGACTTGTATTTCCCTAGTTGCTAGGGACCGAGAAAATATCTTGACATTTCTGAACTATCTTAGCTTCTTAGTCTTCCTTCGAGAACTCTTGTTTAGATCTCAGGTCCCTTTTTCTTTTGAATGGGTCATTTGTATTTGGATAGCTTCTTTTTTTATATTTGTATGTATTTTAGTTTTTAATCCTCTGTCAGATATATATCTAGCAAAGATTCCAAGTTTGTGGGCCCCTTCTTAGCCTGGTTGATTGTTTCTTTATCTATGTAGAAGCTTTTCAATCTTAGGAACTCCCAGTTATCAATTGCTGGCTTTAGTTCTGGACACAGGGAGTTCTATTCAGGAAGTCCTTTCCTGTATCTGTATCAATATTTGCTTCTTTTCTTCTACCAGTTTCATTGTTTCAGGTTTCACATTTAATTTGTGAACCATTTGGAGATTGTTTTTGTACAATATGATAGGCTTGACTAATTGCAATCTTCTGCATGTAGACATCCAGCTTCTCCGCAATATTTGATGAAGAGTCATTATTTCCTAGAGCATCTTCACCATCTTTGCCAAATTACGTTTGACATTATATGTATTCATGTGTTTGGTTTTTACATTATTTTTATTGGATAGTTTATGTATTTATATTTCAAATGTTATCCCCTTTCCCAGTTTCCTCCCTCTTCCATCTCCTCTCCCCCTCTATGGGGATGCTGCTACTCCCATCCACCTACTCCCCCCTCAATGCCCTGCCCTTCCCCTACACTTGGGAAGTGAGCCTTCACAGGACCAAGGGTTTCCCCTCATTTGATACCAGACAATGCCATCCTCTGCTACACATGTGGCTGGAGCCATGGATTGCTCCATGTGTTGTGCCTTGGATGGTGGTTTAGTCCCTGGGAGCTCTGAGTGGTCTGGATGGTTGATATTGTTGTTCTTCCTGTGGGGTTGCAAACCCCTTCAGCTCCTTCAGTCCTTTCTCTATAACTCCTCCATTGGGGACCCTGTTCTCAGTCCAATGGTTGGCTGCAAGCATCTTAATCTGTATCAGTAAGGCTCTGGCAGAGCCTCTCAGGACACATCCATACCAGGCTCCTGTCAGCAAGCACTTCTTGGCATCAGCAATAGTGACTGGGTTTGGTAGCTGCCTATGGGATGGATCCCCAGGTAGGGCAGTCTCTGGATGACCTTTTCTTCAGTCCCTGCTCCTCTCTTTGTCCCTGTATTTCCTCCCGTGAGTATTTTGTTTCCCCTTCTAAGAAGGACTAATACATCTACATTTTGGTCTTCCTTCTTCTTGAGCTTCATACGGTCTGTGAATTGTATCTTGGGTAATCCGAGCTTTTGAGCTAATGTCCACTTATCAGTGAGTGCATACCATGTGTGTTCTTTTGTGACTGGGTTACTTCACTCAGGATGATATTTTCTTTTCTTTTTCTTGGATATTTTATGTATTCACATTTCAGATGTTATCTCCTTTACCAACCCTCTCCCATCCCCCCTTATCATCTTCTGCTTCTGTGAGGATGCTCCCACTCCCACCCACCCACTCCCAGCTCAATGCCCTGGCATTCCCGTACACTGTGGAAATGAGCCTTTATAGGACCAAGGGCCTCTCCTCCTATTGATGCTGGACAATGCCATGCTCTGCTACACATGTGTTTGGGTTTTTAATCTTGTCACAATGTTCTATATGTTTATTTTTGTGTCAGCAGCATAATAGCTTTTAGATATTTTTTTCAGGCTGCTGTGAATGGGAGTGTATTCATGACCTCTTTCTCTGTGTTATTTGTTGTTGGTGTACAGAAAAGCAATTGTTTGGTACAAGTTGATTCTTTGTCCTTCTTTCTCCATTCTGAACTTGTTAATTATTTCTAGAAGTTTTTTGGTAGAATTTTTGCAATTTCTTATACGGTATGCTGTGTGCACATAAGGATGATATATTTGACTTTATTTGACTTTTTCTTTTAATTTTGGATCTTTAATTTTCTCCTCTCACCTAATTGCTCCAGCTAAATGCTTCATGTACAGAGTTAAGGAGTGAGTGGGGCAAGCATTTATCTCAGTGTCATTCCTTTCTTTAGTGGAGTGGCCTTAAGTTTGTCTCCATTTAGAACGTTATTGACTGTGGGTTTCTTATTTATAGCTCTTTTAGCCGGAGTTACTATTGCTATGATGAAACATTATGCCCAAAAGCAGATTAGGGGGAAAAGCGGGGATGGGGGGCGCATCATCATCCAACCATGAAGGAAATCATGACAGGAGCTCAAGCAGGACTGGAACCTGGAGTCAAGAGCTGACGTAGAGGCCATGGGGGAGTGCTGCTTATTGGCTTTTTCCACATGACGCTCAGCCTGCTTTCTTTTAGATCCAACTACTCTATAGCCCAGGGGTGGCCCCTCACAGTGGGCTGAGCCCTCCCTCCTAATCACTGATTAAGAAAATGCTCTACAGGCTTGCCTACAACCTGATCTTATGGAAGCATTTTCTAAGTCCTCACTGATGACTAACTGAGGTTGTTAGGTTGACACAAAAGTAAGCCAGGACAATAGCTTTTATGTTGAAGTATGTTACCTGTAGTCCTATTTTTTTTTCTAGGACTTTTATTATGCAGGCATGTTGGATTTTATCAGAGATCTTTTCTGTATCTTTTGAGATAATTGTGTATGTGTTTTGTCTTTAAGTCCATTTATGAGGTTTATTAATTTTTTTTAATTGGTGTTTTTGAGACAAGGTTGCTCTGTGTTAGTATGGCTGTCCTAGAACTCACTTTGTAGGCCTTGAGCTCAGAGATCCATTTCACAGGTCCAGGGACTACCCATGTCTATTGTCTATGTTTATTGACGTGTGTAACAATACCTACATCTCAAAGGCAACTTGGTAATAGTTGATAATCTTCTTGACGCTTAGGTTTGTATTTGGTTTGTAAGTATATTATTGAGCTCTTTTTTAATCTATTCATTAGGGATGTTGGTCTCTAGTTTTTAAAAATATTCCCTTATTTCATTAATTTCCTTGTTATCTCTTATAGTATTTTGCTGTTCATTTCTGATTCTATTAATGTGGATTTCCTTCCCTCCCTCCCTCCCTCTCTCCCTGCCTTCCTTCCTTCCTTCCAAATTATTGAGTTGTGTCACTAGGTCATTGTTTTCTGAGCTCTCACTTTTAATGTTGGCCCTTTGAGCTATCCATTTCTGTGACAGGGTTGCTTCCAGTAAGTACTAGAGATGTTGTGTTGTATTTTCACTTCCATTTAGGTCCAGGAAATATTTTTTTCTTTCTTGTTTTTTTTTTTTTTCTTACTGGATTCTTTTTATTATTCAGTAATTCGTTGTTTAATCTCTGAGTTTGTGCACGCACTGGAATTTGGTGTCAATTTTAAATTTTATTGCATAATGTCATATAACATGGAATTATTTCAATCTTTTGATTTTGTAAATATTTGTTTTGTATATCAGTGTATAGTCTATTTTAGAGAAGTTTTGTGTGCTGCTGAATAGAATGTATATTCTTTGATATTTGATAGATAGCTATTAAGTCCATTTGCTGTATAATGTCATTTAAATCTGATGGGGTTTTCTGTTGTTGTACAGCTGACCTGTCTGTTGTAGACGATTAGGTACCAAAATCACCACTAGTAATGGGTTCATAATCTGGGTATTTAAATTCATTAGTACTTTTTTTTTATATAAAATTGGGTAGATTGGAGCTTGATGCATATACATATATTTATGCATATATTTAGGGCAGTAATGCCTTCTTAGTTAACCGTTCTATTTATTACAACGAAGTGTCCTTCTTATCTCTTCTGATTAAGTTTGAAGTAGATTTTGTCAGGTATTAGAATAGGGATGCCTCCTTAATTTCCTGGTTCTGTTTGGAGTTCTTTTGTCCATTCTTTTCCTCTAAGGCACACCTTAACTTTAAACCCAAGATGTGTTTCTTGTCGACAACAGATTGGTGGATTTCCTTTCATGATGCACTCAGTCAGCCTGTATAAATAACTGGATATGTGAGGTCATTGATACTTAATGTTACTATTGAAGGGTGTATGATTGGAGTCATCATGTGTAGGTTTTGGTGTTGTTACTGTGTTCTCGTGGTGCCTTGTTTAGTAATTATTATGGTGGTGTCTGGTGGTGTGACCACAGGATCTTCAGTCTTATTGTTATGCTTATTTCTCAGTTCTGTTCTAGACTTTTCTTCTTTTCTTTAGACTTTGTTTGTTGGATATAAGTTTTTAGGTTGTTCATATTGTGGAAAGTTTTTGCTTCCCATTCAATCGTGGCAGATATTTTTGCCGGGTATATTATTTTAGGTTTGCTGTCATAGTCTTAGGACTTGGAATGTATTGTTCCAGGATCTTTTGGCTTTCAAAGTTGCCACTGGAAAATCAGATGTTACTCCAATAGAATTTTCTTTGTATGTGATTTTCCCCCCTCTCTTGCAACTTTTAATTCACTTTCTTTGTTTGCTAAAATACTTAGAATTTTAGCTATGATGTGCTGTAGGAATTCTCTTTTCTGGTCTTGTCTATTTGTTCTTCTGTGTCTGTCTTGTGTTTTTATTAATAACTTTTCTTAGTTTCAGGAAATGTTTGTTATAAATCTAGTCTGTATCATTTATCTGGGATTCTTTGCTCTTATCACTATAATTAGAAGGTTTAGTCTTTTCATGGCATCCCACATTTCCTGTGTGCCCCTTTTCTATGTTTTTCAAATTATTTTTATTCTTTGTATATCAGCTCCAATTTCTCTGCTTCATCTTTGAAGCCTGATAGGTTTATCTTCTACTTGATCTAGTCTATGCATACAGTTTTCCTTTGAATTTTCTAGTTGGATTACTGGGTTTTTCTAGTCCATCTTCATTCCAACTTGAGTACTCTTTGATGTTTCTTTTTATTGAATTTCATTTTAAAAGTCTGGATTGTTTTCCTCATTTCTACCAGCCTTCTATTCGTGTTTCCCTGGGCATGCATTTATTCTCTTTAAGATCTTCTTCTTTAAATTCATTGAGCTACTTCTTTGTGTCTTTTGTAAGTTCCTTAAAATACTTAAGTTTGTGACTGTTCTTTTAAACTCTGTGTCCTCTAGGTTCCTCTAGGTAGTCCTCATTGGCATACACATAATCTTCCCCCCTCTCCAAGTAGGTAAAAAAAATCTTGAGAGAGATATTAAGGAATAATGAGGGGGGGGAGGGAGGAAAGGAGGGAAGGAGGAGGAGAAGGAGAAGGAGAAAAGAGAGAAGAGAAGAGAAGAGAAGAGAAGAGAAGAGAAGAGAAGAGAAGAGAAGAGAAGAGAAGAGAAGAGAAATATTACAAATTGGGATCTAGTTCCTTACCTAACTTTCAGGATGGAGCTGCAGGGCCATGATCTAAGAGCTTTGAAAGTGTGCTGTGTCTTCCTCAGAAGCAAGCAGGCAAGTAGAGCTAGGTTGCTAACACATGGCTTGTGGAGATGGTGAGCAAGTAAACAGTGATCCTTGGAAGTTCCTGTGCTTTAATTAAACTGTGTGAGTTCTGCTCCTCTGTCCATACTTAATCCATCTTCTCCTTCAGTCTCACTGACTGCTCTCCTGGTAAGGAGGAGTAAATGCTTTCAGACACAATGACTGTGACAGAGTTAGTCTCTAGAGACTTATTTATTGTCAATATACAGAAAATCATGTGAATAGAACAGATCTGGTTGTGTAGGTATTGAGCTATTTGAAGATAGGAGGCAGCCTTGTGAAATAGAAAGGACCGCTGTTATCGGAGCTAGATATGGATTATACTCTGTCTCATCTGTGCTTGAGAAATTGTATTCTGTGACATTCAGTTTACTAAGATAAGTCATAATCGTAAACCCGAGTGTCACCTTTGGGTCTTTGTTAAGAGTGTAAACATGTTTTCCTAGTTTGTTTTTACTTAACATGCTATTTTCTTTGCTTCTATTTCTCTCTCACTCAAACAAAAAAACTTAACTGTCATAAAACAGTGAGCAAAGTAAGGAAGAATTTTAGACCATATATCTTGGAGGATGAGTGATAAAATTGGAGAGAATGATTGCACCCCATGCCCTCAGGAAATAGTCTCCCTCTGAAGCTTCTGTCCCTGAAAGAAATCTGACTTAAAGACTCCTTATTTAGTATTTCAGGATGGTTGACTATATGGGAATCTGAATTTCAAGGGAAATTTTATAAGAATATTAATCTTCTAAATCTTAGTACTTCTAAAATTCTTCATTTGTAATCATCATTAGCAAATGAACTTTTAAATAAGCATTGCATTGTTTTAGCCACAAAATTTTCTCACTGTTAATTTTTAACTTCTTGTTTTGACATGTTGCTTTTAACTGTAATTAAAAATTATTGGCATCTGTGTTTATTTCTTAGCTTATGTACCATATCTTCATAGAAAAATTAATTAGTATGTGGAGTATAATACCATTCAATTTGCATTAATGGGAAATTTTCTGACCTTAAATATAAATTATGATAGAAAATACATTTAAGATTGATCTATCTTATTACCTCTTAATTATGTATTCATAACAAAGAATTTTCTTTTATCTCTATATGTCTTTGCTTGGCTGTGTACATGTGGTTAAGTAGATTAAAGAATTTAGAGGGGGAAAAGTCACAAAATTTCAAAAAATTTGCAAACTTAGGTAGAAAAATATTATGTGGAATATAGCTGTTTTACCAAAACAGAATGAAATATCCCCCATTTTTCTAAAGTACCAGATTATAATTTTCCAATATTAAGTTGGTTTTCTGTTCACTGCTGTTTTATTCTTTCTCTAGTGTACAGACTCAGAAGGCTTAGCACACTAGCACACAGCAGGTAAATGTCAGCCCCTCTGTAACATCTCTCTCGCTGCATAGAAAGAGGTATTTCTTTTCATAGTTGAGGCATGTAACTTTTAGAACATTTCAGTTCATTTTAAATCTAAAAATACCTCAAACCACCCCCATTAGTCAATGCCATCTTGTTTCTACCTTGGGGTAAGCCCTTTGAGGGTTCTTTGTCTCTTACTATTCTTGGCAGTGGAGCACTAGTAAACTGAACAGTGTAGGTCCCGTCATGTGATTCACCGTTCCCTGCAGTTCCCATTGAACCACACACTGCCAAGCTTACATTTTTCAGTAGTGTTGGTTTTTCCTTTTCTATCTTACTTATAATAGCATATAAACCCCTCCCTTGCTAATAAGTATATTACTTATTAAGTTGGTTATTTATTTATATTCTTCACTAGCCTGTAAAATCTGTGAACAAAGAAATCTTTTTGTTAAAAAACAGTCTTATACCTTATTATCATTAGCATATTTCTTTTTTTGAAAAAATTCATTTATATTCCAGCCATTGCACCCTTTTTACAGTCATGCCCCTCCCACTCTTCCTCATCCTACTCATCTGCCCCCTTGCCTATGAGAATACCCTCCCACCACCACCAGGGCTCTCTTTTCCCTTGGGTCTCAAGTCTCTAAAGGATTAGGCACATCTTCTCCCACTGAGGCCAGACCAGGCAGTCCTCTGCTTTATATGTGCCAGGGGCCTCAGACCAACCCATGTGTGCTGCCTGGTCAGTCGCTTAGTCTCTAGAACTCCCTCTGGTCTGGGTTAGTTGAGACTGTTGGTCTTCCTATGAGGTCACCCTCCCCTCCAACTTCTTCAATCCTTCCCCTAATTCAACCACAAGGGTCCCAGACCTCAGTCCAATGGTTGAATGTAGATATCTGCATTTGTCTTAATCAGCTGCTAGTAGAGCCTTTCAGAGGACAGCCATGCTAGGCTCCTGTCTTCAGTCTCTTCTCCATTTTTGTCACTGCAGTTCTTTTAGACAAGAACAGTTCCAGATCAGAAATTTTGACTGTGGGTCGGTAACCCTGTCCTTCCCCTTAAGGCCCTGTGTACCTACTGGAGGTGGACTCTTAGAGTTCCCTCTTCCCATTGTTGGGCTTTTTGGTCACCCCCATTGAGTTCTGAGAATCTCTCACCTCCTGGATCTCTGGTACTTTCTAGAGGGTCCACCACTCTCCCACCCCAAGGCCACATATTTCCATTTATTCTCCTGGCCCTCTGGGTTTTTCTTCTGCCTCCCCTCCTCCCGCCATACTTGACTATGTTACCCTGTTCCTCTACCTCTCCCACCCAGATCCCTCACACCCTCTGTCTCTTGCGATTATTTTTCCCCCTTCTAAGTAGAATTGAAACATCCTTTCTTAGGCACTTCTGCTTGTTAAATTTCATAGGGTCTGTGGGTTGTATCCTAGGTACTCTGTGCTTTTTGGCTAATACCACTTATCAGTGGGTAGAAACCATACCTGTCATTTTGGGTCTGGGTTACCTCATTCAGGATGATAAATTTTAGATTCTTCTTGTATCTGTTGAGTCTTGTTTTATGTACAATTTTATGGTCAATTTTGGAGAAAGTTCCACGAGGTGCCGAGAACGTGTATTCTCTTGTTTGAGGGTGAAATGTTCAGTAGATATCTGTTAAATCCATTTGGTTCTGTGCTTCTGTTTAATTGTTGTTTCAATGACCTATCCATTGGTGAGAGTGGGGTGCTGAAGTCTTCCTCTTTTAATGTTGTGAGATTCGATGTGTGTTAGGAGATTTAGTAGACTTTTTTGGGGGGGGGTTGGGATTTTTTTGGATCTTTTTCTTTTTTGATAACTTTTAGTTAAAAGTCTATCTTATTGGATATTAGAATGGCAATTGCCACTTGTTTCTTGAGACCATTTGCTTGGGAATCTTTTTTCCAACCCTTTACTCTGAGGTAAACTGAGTAGTCACTGAATGATGTTTCTTGTATGCAGCAAAATGCTTGATACTGTTTACATAGCCTGTGTCGTCTTATTGGGGGAGTTGAGTCCATTGATGTTGAGAATTATTAAAGACAGATGATTGTTCATTCCTGTTATTTTTTGATATTGGAGGTGATATATGTGTGTGTGTGTGTGTGTGTGTGTGTGTGTGTGTGTGAGATTTTCTTGATTGGTTTTTTTTGTTTTTTGTTTTTTTTTTTTACTTAAAATGTTTAATTTCTTATGTTTTCGTGGGTTCAGTTACTCTCCTTGTGTTAGAGTTTTCCTTCCAGTATCTTTTGTAGGGCTGGATTACTACAAAGATACTGGTTAAGTTTTTTTTTTTTCTCCCCATGGAATATCTTGGTTTCTCCATTGATGGTGATTGAGAGTTTTGCTGGGCATAGTAGCCTTGGCTGGCATTTGTGTTCTCTTAGGGTCTATCCAGGGTCTTCTGGGTTTTAGAGTCTCTATTGAGAAGTCTGATATAGTTCTGATAGGTCTGCCGTTATGTCACTTAGCCCTTTTCCTTACAGCTTTTAATATTCTTTCTTTGCTTTTTACATTTAGTGTTTTGATTATTATGCGATGGGAGGATTTTCTTTTCTGATCCAATCTATTTGGTGTTTTGGCTTCTTATATATTTATGGCCATCTCTTCCTTTAGGTTAGGGAACTTTTCTTCTATGACTTTGTTGAAGCTGTTTCTGGACTTTTGAACTGGGAATCTTCACCCTCTTTTATTCCTATTATTCTTGGCTTGATCTTTTCATTGTGTCCTGAATTTTCTGAATATTTTGTGTTAGGAGCTTTTTATACTTTGTATTTTCTTTGACTGATATATCAATATCTTCTATAGTATTTTCTATGGCTGAGATTTTCTCTATATCTTACTCTGATGGTGATGCTTACATCTGTAACTCCTGATCTCTTTCTTAGGTTTTCCATTTCGAGGGTTGCCTCCATTTGTGTTTTCTTTATTGTTTATATACAGTTTTAGGTCTTGGGCCATTTTGTTCAATTCCTTCACCTGCTTTATTGAATTTTACTGTATTTCTTCTTTAAGGGCTTATAACTCTGATTGCTCATGTTTTACTTGTATTTCTTTAAAGGAGTTTATATATAGCCATCCTTTTTTTTTTTTTTTATCTTTATTAACTTGAGTATTTCTTACTTACATTTTGATTGTTATTCCCATTCCCAGTTTCCGGGCCAACATCCCCCTAACCCCTCCTCTTCCTCTTCAATATGGGCTTCCCCTCCCCATCTTCCCTCCATTACCACCTCCCCCCCAACAATCACATTCACTGGGGGTTCAGTCTTGGCAGGACCAAGGGCCTCCCCTTCCACTGGTGCTCTTACTAGGCTATTCATTGCTACCTATGAGGTTGGAGCCCAGGGTCAGTTCATGTATAGTCTTTGGGTAGTGGCTTAGTCCCTGGAAGCTCTGGTTGGTTGGCATTGTTGTTCATATAGGGTCTCGAGCCCCTTCAGACTCTTCCAGTCCTTTCTCTGATTCCTTCAATGGGGGTCCCATTCTCAGTTCAGTGGATTGCTGCTGGCATTCGCCTATGTATTTGCTGTATTCTGGCTGTGTCTCTAAGGAGAGGTCTACATCCAGTTCCTGTCAGCCTGCACTTCTTTGCTTCATCCATCTTATCTAGTTTGGTGGCTGTATATGTATGAGCCACATGTGGGGCAGGCTCTGAATGGGTGTTCCTTCTGCTTCTGTTCTAATCTTTGCCTCCCTATTCCCTGCCAAGGGTATTCTTGTTCCCCTTTTAAAGAAGGAGTGAAACATTCGCATTTTTGGTCATCCTTCTTGAGTTTCATGTGTTCTGTGCATCTAGGGTAATTCAAGCATTTGGGCTAATAACCACTTATCAGTGAGTGTACACCATATGTGTTTTTCTGTGATTGGGTTACCTCACTCAGGATGATATTTTCCAGTTCCGTCCATTTGCCTATGAATTTCATGAAGTCATTGTTTTTCATAGCTGAGTAATATCCCATTGTGTAGATGTACCACATTTTCTGTATCCATTCCTCTGTTGAAGGGCATCTGGGTTCTTTCCAGCTTCTGGCCATATTATAAATAAGACTGATATGAACATAGTGGAGCACGTGTCTTTGTTATATGTTGGGGCATCTTTTGGGTATTTGCCCAAGAGAAGTATAGCTGGGTCCTCAGGTAGTGCAATGTCAATTTTCTGAGGAACCTCCAGACTGATTTCCAGAATGGTTGTACCAGTCTGCAATCCCACCAACAATTAGAAGAATGTTCCTCTTTCTCCATATCCTCGCCAGCATTTGCTGTCACCTGAGTTTTTGATCTTAGCCATTCTGACTGGTGTGAGGTGGAATCTCAGGGTTCTTTTGATTTGCATTTACCTTATGACTAAAGATGTTGAACATTTCTTTAGGTGTTTCTCAGCCATTCGGCATTCCTCAGCTGTGAATTCTTTGTTTAGCTCTGAACCCCATTTTTTAATAGGGTTATTTGACTCCCTGCAGTCTAACTTCTTGAGTTCTTTGTATATTTTGGATATAAGCCCTCTATCTGTTGTAGGATTGGTAAAGATCTTTTCCCAATCTGTTGGTTGCCATGTTGTCCTAACAACAGTGTCCTTTGCCTTACAGAAGCTTTGCAGTTTTATAAGATCCCATTTGTCAATTCTTGATCTTAGAGCATAAGCCATTGGTGTTTTGTTCAGGAAATTTTCTCCAGTGCCCATGTGTTCAGTTGCTTCCCACTTTTTCTTCTATTAGTTTGAGTGTGTCTGGTTTGATGTGGAGGTCCTTGATCCACTTGGACTTAAGCTTTGTACAGGGTGATAAGCATGGGTTGCATCTGCATTCTTCTACATGTTGACCTCCAGTTGCACCAGCACCATTTGCTGAAAATGCTATCTCTTTTTCCATTGGATGGTTTTGGCTCCTTTCTCAAAAATCAAGTGTCCATAGGTATGTGGGTTCATTTCTGGGTCTTCAATTCTATTCCACTGGTCTATGTCTCTGTCTCTGTACCAGTTCCATGCAGTTTTTATCACTATTGCTCTGTAATACTGCTTGAGTTCAGGGATAGTGATTCCCCCAGAAATCCGTTTATTGTTGAGGATAGTTTTAGCTATCCTGGGTTTTTTGTTATTCCAGATGAATTTGCAAATTGTTCTGTCTAACTCTCTGAAGAATTGGATTGGTATTTTGATGGGGATTGCATTGAATCTGTAGATCGCTTTTGGTAAAATGGCCATTTTTACTATGTTAATCCTGCCAATCCATGAGCATGGGAGATCTTTCCATCTTCTGAGGTCTTCTTTCTTTTCTTCAGAGGCTTGAAGTTCTTATCACAGATCTTTTACTTGCTTGGTTAAAGTCACACCGATGTAGGACCATAGAAAGAGTCAACAGAACCAAAAGTTGGTTCTTTGAGAAAGTCAACAAAATAGATAAACCCTTTGCCAGACTAACGAGAGGACACAGAGAGTGTGTCCAAATTAACAAAATCAGAAATGAAAAGAGAAACATAACTACAGAATCAGAGGAAATTAAAAAGAAAGCAGATCCTACTACAAAAGCCTACATTCAACAAAACTTGAAAATCTGCAGGAAAGGGACAATTTCCTAGACAGATACCAGGTACCAAAGTTAAATCAGGAACAGATAAACCATTTAAATAACCCCATAACTCCTAAGGAAATAGAAGCAGTCATTAAAGGTCTCCCAACCAAAAAGAGCCCAGGTTCAGACGGGTTCAGTGCAGAATTCTATCAGACCTTCATAGAAGATGTCATACCAATACTATCCAAACTATTCCACAAAATTGAAACCAATGGAGCGCTACCGAATTCCTTCTATGAAGCCACAATTACTCCTATACCTAAACTACATAAAGACCCAACAAAGAAAGAGAACTTCAGACCAATTTCCCTTATGAATATCGATGCAAAAATACTCAATAAAATTCTGGCAAACCGAATCCAAGAGCACATCAAAACAATCATCCACCATGATCAAGTAGGCTTCATCCCAGGCATGCAGGGATGGTTTAATATACGGAAAACCATCAACGTGATCCATTATATAAACAAACTGAAAGAACAAAACCACATGATCATTTCATTAGATGCTGAGAAAGCATTTGACAAAATTCAACACCCCTTCATGATAAAAGTCCTGGAAAGAATAGGAATTCAAGGCCCATACCTAAACATAGTAAAAGCAATATACAGCAAACCAGTTGCTAACATTAAACAAAATGGAGAGAAACTTGAAGCAATCCCACTAAAATCAGGGACTAGACAAGGCTGCCCACTCTCTCCCTACTTATTCAATATAGTTCTTGAAGGTCTAGCCAGAGCAATCAGACAACAAAAGGAGGTCAAGGGGATACAGATCGGAAGGGAAGAAGTCAAAATATCACTATTTGCAGATGATATGATAGTGTATTTAAGCGATCCCAAAAGTTCCACCAGAGAACTACTAAAGCTGATAAACAACTTCAGCAAAGTGGCTGGGTATAAAATTAACTCAAATAAATCAGTAGCCTTCCTCTACACAAAAGGGAAACAAGCCGAGAAAGGAATTAGGGAAATGACACCCTTCATAATAGACCCAAATAATATATCTACCCTCTCAAAGGCCTCTTCCATCTTCATGAGATGGTATTTTAGGTCAGAATCTTGCTTTTTAGGTGTGTAGGGTATCCAGGGCTTGCTGTGGTGTCAGAACTGAGTTCTGATGGTGGTAAATTACACTGTGTTCTGTAACTTATGTTCTTGAACTTGCCTTCTGGTTCTCTGGTGTTGTTAACTGGCCTGGGTGCTTTTCACTGGAGCCAGCTTCTCTGGAGGAAGATAGAGTTCTGTGACCTGGGTTAGAGCTCGTCTCCTGGGAGGCAGTCAGTGTTGTCTCTTGTTGGGGGGGCCTCCTCTATCTCTGGTTAGTGCAGACCTCCTGTGTTTCTGGCTAGGGCAAGCCTGGGAGACAAGCAGGCTTTGGGCTCCATGGGCAGGATCTACCCAAGTTGTAGATGGAAGTGCAGACTGGAAGGACCTTGCCCCTGGTTAAGGTAGGCCTCCTGTGTTGCTGGTTACTTCAGACCTCCTGGGAGTCAGGGAAGTCTGTAGGGTGTGGGAGAGTATTGGGTCACTGATCTGGCCTGGGTGGGGAAGGAGACTGGAAAGAAGGTGGAGCTTGGCAGGGCAGGTAGGTCCCTTGTCAGCTGGGCTCTGTGGGTGTTCCTTTTGGCTTAGGAATTTGGGCAGGAGTGAGTCTCAGCTCTGTGCTTGATGTCTGTGGACCTTCTCAAAGGAGACAGGCTCTAGGGTATGAGAGGATGTTGGGCTGCTGATCTGGCACATGTCAGGAAGCTGACATGAACATTTTTTAAGTGTACTGCATGGAATTTTTAAATCAATTGGTTTAGTTCTATGTATCACTTGCTCAATTATATGTTTCATGTAATTCATATTTTTTATGATGATTATCATTTAATAACTACTTGGTTTTGTCCATTAATACTGACCACAGTTTGACTGATTAGAACGATCTCTGTTTCTTTGTCCAAGGCTGTCTCCAGTGTGTAAATTAGACCTAGAAAGTTCTTTAGAGTTGTTGTAGTATTGGTTGAATGAATGAGCTTTTGACTTCTTGGCCTCCAGCTCAAGCATTAAGTACTCGCTGTATGGTAACCATTGTGCTATGTACTAATGGGTTTAAAAGTTATAAGTTTTTGTGTCATTTCTTTTTTCTCTTAAAGTGCTAATTATTAATTCAGGCATAATGATATACTGTGGCAATGACTTTCAAATTGTTTGAACAGTAAAGCTTGGCTCCTATAAAATAAGACTGAAGCAGTTTGCTCATTCTTAGCTTAATTTGCTTTAATTGCCACATTGTTAATTCACTTTACTTTTTGTTCATACACAGTTGGTAGCCCTTTGCCAAAATGGCCTTAGAATATTAGCTTCTTTGATAAATCTGTTTCTCATTTTTCTTCAACGTATAAACAAAGGTCAAATATTTTTGTAAGATAGTAAATGTAATTCAGTGACATGATGTTTTGTTCTCCATCTCTTTCTTTATGACCTAACATTTATTTGCCAAAGGTGTCGTTGAAGTAGCAAGGTATTTGTTTAAGCAGACTGTAGAGGTTCCATTACCTCCCTTCTTCAATCTCTAAGATGATAGCCTTTGAAGTGTGAACCGTGTTCCAAGAACTCCATATGTTAAAAGAAAATCCCTTTTAGTTAGCTCACTTTACAAATCACGACGAAATTTCTGAACAAAAATTCAGGGAAAACATTCTTTTAATGAAATAAACTCATGTTTTCAAACTCATTTGAAGTAAGACACTTAAGACTTGTGAAAAGCATATTAAAAAGTAACAAGCAAAAAGATGTGCTTTTGTACACTCTTACTTTCTGTTTTGAAATGTTTAATTTAGAACAGAAGTGTGTACTTGGTGGTTGCTTTTTAAATAACTGACTGTTGTGGAGAGTTTATTTTACAACCATCAATAAATTGTTTGTATCTCCCTGAGTAAAATGTATTATAACTGTGAAACTATCACCTAAATTTGCTACAGTGTTAGATGGTAAGTCTGTGTTAAGGCGAAAAGCCCACATTTATTTCTATCTCAAATAAGTTTATTATTAATTTTATGTCATTACTGATGAACTTTGATCAAATATGAGTGAGGTTCTGAATTTAACCAAACTTTTCATTTGATTTTTGGGTGTAGTGCTGGAAGGGAATTTAAGCAACAGAGGAGGCAGACCAGTGTATTTTACTGCCCTTTTATGTCTGTAAGCACGGTTTTCTGATTTCTGGAAAGTGGTGAAGTTTTGTATTATTAGTTCTTAGAGCATGTAGTTATCGTTTGTCTTTCCTTTTAGGATGAAGTGGCACATACTCTGACTGAGAGCAGAGTTCTAAAGAACACCAGACATCCATTTCTAACAGTGAGTACTTAGAGGACTCCTATAATGACATTCTAAATTTAGTGGGATTGTAGTATAGAATGAAATTATGACTGTTTTAAGTAACGTTTACTTTTATGTATGATATTTTTATGACAGACTGTAAGTTCAGTTTCTTCTTTATGTTATGCATTTCTAATCCCTTTATTACCTGTGTACAACTTTTTAGAAACCTTTCTCTTTCCTCCCATATATCTCCCTGACGTTAAAAATGTCCATAGAGCAAGAAAGTCACTTCTGGAATTTTATGGAATTCCTAATAAGATGGTAGACACTTAAAGTTTATTTTATTGTTCAGCTAGTAGTGCAGTACAGACATCATGGTTCATGACTATAAGACCAGTATTGAGGAATCTGAAAGGCGGCCCTCTACATGTTTGAGGCCATCCTGGACTCTCTAGTGAATCCTAGAGTTTCCTGGATTACAGTGTAAGAAATATCTCAAAAGAAAAAAGTGAAGATTTTATATTTCTTTTGTTTGGTGGCTTCAGATAAACATTAAAATGACTACACAGCTTCAGTTTTCAAAAGTCAAAATTTTAAATGAACAGACTTCAAAAAAACAAGACGTTTCATGGTGGAACTACAGAAATGTAAATTATGTGTAATACAGAATAAGTCCTTCTATCTTTTCTTCATTAGAAAAAATATAATTGAGGCCATTAATGTATGCAGAAAGTTTTTAGGCAGGGTATTTTATATCCAGCCTGGGTATTTGTGTACTAGATAGTAATTAAAAAGTTAATTTATGTTCCTTGTTTGTACCAAGCATGCTAAGATTAAAAAGAACAACTACAGTTTAAAACTGAAATCCTTTATTAATATTCTAAGACTGTCTAGATATATTTAGAGTTATCAGCTGCTGCCTCATCTTTGTTAAAGTGTTTCATGTCTATTCTCTAGGGTAATAAGAACATTTTAGTCTCACCAGGACCTACCTTATTGAGTTTTGCTATGTTTTAGCCTTAGTATATACAAAGTAACACTGAAAGTATTTTGAACATAGTAAGTAAGAACAACTATGTCCCTGTGGAACTTTTACTAGTGTTCCCTGTATAGATTACAAAAATGAACAGTAGCACACTGAGTACTGACTCCTGTCTCCCAGGGCATAGTACATTGTGAGTGTTCATCACCATGACCAAATTTACTTTTGTTTACCATAGTCTTAGAAAGAAAGCACTACTATGAAGTGAATATACTCATAAGGAACAGTATCATTTCATCAATTATGATAACTATTTTTAAATTTTTATTTTTGGTACCATTATACTTTTAAGAAAATAGGATTTTAATTAACATTGTTTTCTTTTTCATTTCAAGTCCTTGAAATATTCCTTCCAGACAAAAGACCGTTTGTGTTTTGTGATGGAATATGTTAATGGGGGAGAGGTGAGTCAAGAAGTCAATCTAGCATTCGCATGGAGTATTTCATTAAAAGCATTACCTACAGTATGACTTGTGGTGCTTCTCAGCTCCACAGGGGTTTGCATAGTTCTTCCTATTGACTAGACAAAAGATGGGTATTTCTAATAGAGTGTTTTGATCATATATTAGCATGATCATTTATTTTACTTTACTTTTGAAAGATAAACATGTTTTACCACATATGATTTTTATAGGGGATATATTCCCCTTTACTTACTGATTTTCTTTTCAGATTTATTTTATGTGTGCATGTTTTGCCTCCATGTGCGCCTATGCAGCAACTGTGTGTTTGGTGCCCGGAAAGGTCAGAAAACAGCATGAAATCTTGTGGAACTAGACTTGCAGGTGACCTTGTGCCAGCATGTGGGCGCTGAGCATTGAACCTGGGTTCTCTGTAAAACATTGACACATGTCTCTAGCCCCCACATTATGATTTCTGAAATTATGGTTATTGTGGAAATATATATGGACTGTTAGATTATATTTTAGATAACTTTTCAAACAAGCCTATTGTGAAACATAATAGTTTTTAAAAACCTATTTTGAACACGGCCAACTCTATTCTGTAGATACATTGTACTTGAAGTTTTTGCTCTTGTATATATTAACTAGTAGTGAATGAGATGATAATGAAGAAATTTAAGAGTTCTTACAGTTTCGAATAGAAATTAAATCATTTCACCAGTACCTTTTCTTTTTCTTCTTCCTATTTTGAAGAAAATTAATGTGAAATAGAAGTATAATTTATAAAAATAGTAACAGGAAATAGATAACTTTCTGAAATAAATGTACCAAATAGAAGGTTGTATCTCATAAACTTTTAAATATTCTTATTTTCCAATCTAAATAAATAACAGATGTAGAATATTTTTAAAAGATTATCTGATATTTAGAAATTATGTTCCCTGAAATTTCTTTCACTCACTTGGTAATTTTGAATGTAGAGATAGTACAGACTTTTCTAGTATTAAAGCATTACCTTTGCTGTGAAGGAGTATGTAGTTTCTATTGTGAGCATGTTATGATTAAAATGTGTGATACTCAAATACAAATAAGTGAATCTCAAAGTCTATCTTTAATGAAGACAAGTTTTCATTAAAGATAGACTTTGAGATTTCGTTAGTGGACTAAAGTGGCAGTTCAAATAGAGATGATAGTGTGCCACCAGTGGATGAGCACCAAACAAAGAAAATTTGAGCATTAGAATAATAATAATAACCTAGACACAGAAAATGCAGAGCCTCAGTAACACATCCATGGATATGAAGATGACAGATGGCTTAGAGCTGTGGGACTTGCATCTTAAGAGCTAGTTTGTTGATATGGGTAAAAAACACTATTGGAAACACACATGATTTATTCTTGATTATGTGAAATTTGTTGGATATATTCAAGATATGAAAAAGTCTTTTAGAGCAAGACTATGTGTTAATTTTTATAAAGTTTTTTTCTATCATTTTGAAGCCCTGTGTTGAATTAGAATAATAAAGGCAAACATATTTGGGACATATTCACCTGAAGGTCATAATTTTACTCATAGAGATGGAAATAAAATTAATGGAACTTCCATGGTGGTACCCGTTAGAATTCAAATACATGTATTGGGATCTGTTCTCAGCTTGATAAGATGTAGAATCTCTGTAGACATGGGCCTCTGGGCATGGCTGCAAAAGATACTTAAGGGAACTGAGGTGGTGATTCACACCTCTCTAGGCAGCACTGTTCCCTGTCTGGGATTCTGAACTGTATGAAGAGGAAAATGTGAGCAAATGCAAGATTTCTTCCTTCATCAGCTTTAACGTGGAACTGTGGTGCAGTATGACCAGCTGCCTCAGGCTCCTGTAACTTCCTCACCGTGCTGGATTCTAAACCTTCAACTGTGAATCAAAATAAATCCTATATTCTTTTAGTTGCTTTTCTCAGCACATTTTAATCCCAGCAACAGGAAAGCACTTAGCAATTTTGTTTCTAGTAATTATAATCCAAGAAATAAAGATATGTGACCAAGTAGTATATGGATAAACACTTTTATTATACAACTGTGGAATCTTGAATGAACGTTCAGTAAGTGGCTTGCTTAAATATCTAAAATGTTGTAAGATGAGAGAGTACAAAGCATGCTGCTGTCATGCTGAGAGAAATGTAGGTCATGACCATGTGTATGTACATTCCTTTCTCCCTGTGTGAATATCTCATTGTCCACTGGAATTTAGAACTGGCTTCGGGACTCAGTACAGTGTGGAAGGAAGCTAATTCACTTGTGTATTCTTAATACTTAATACTTAATATTTAATATTTAAAAATATGAATGGGTGGATGACTAGGGAGAGAATTACAGAGTGGAATAGAAATAGAAATCTATAGGCAAAATGTAGAGGAACACTAAGTGCAGGGCAGGCCACAAAATAACAATATAATTAACTTTTAAAGTCTAATAATGTCAGAAGTCAGAATGTTACTAATATGCTAAAACCATGCTTAGTAATTTAGTTGGTATTACATTTAGATGAGAAGTATAAAAATACTGGAGAAATGTAATATCTGAAAACCAAAGTAATTCAAATTTGTTTGAAGAAGTCTCCACTTAAACCTTTTGCCAAATTGTCTTTAGTTCTATACATTTTAAGACTTACAAAAAAAAGATTTACAAATTGGCCTTCTGTGATCTCTCACAGGCTCAAATTTCATGAAAGATAGAGATTCATGACATGGTAGAATTCTGTGGATCTGATATATTGTTACTGTTCTGCTCAGTGCTTTCTCTAAGAACTCAGTAGTCTACCATTTCCTAACTTGACCATTCAGGCTTGTTAGTACTGCATACAATTGTATAAATGTCTTTGATGAAATTCATTTTAGTTTTTTTCTTTTTTTTTTTTTACTGGATTTTTTTATTTTACATTTCAAATGTTATTCCTGTTCTTGATTTCCTGTCCATAAGCCCCGTAGCCCATTCCCCCTCCCCCTTCTTCTATGAGGATGTTCCCCTTCCCCAACTACCTCCTTCCCACCTCCCTGCCCTGACATTTCCCTACACTGGAGGGGGAGTCCAGCCTTGGCAGGACAAAGGGGGTGCCCAAGAAGGCCATCCTCTGCTACATAAGCAGCTGGAGCCGTGGAGTATAAGCCATTGGTGTTCTGTTCAGAAAAATTTCCCCAATGCCCAGGTGTTTGAGGCCCTTACCACATTTTTCTTCTATTAGTTTGAGTGTATCTGGTTTCATGTGGAGATTTTTGATCCACTTTGACTTGAGCTTTGTACATGGTGATAAGAATGGATTGATTTACATTCTTCTACATACTGACCTTCAGTTGAACACCAGCACCATTTGTTGAAAATGCTGTTTTTTTCCACTGGATGGTTTTAGCTCCTTTGTCAAAGATCAAGTGACCATAGGTGTGTGGGTTCATTTCTGCGTCTTCAATTCTATTCCATTGATCTACAAGTTGTTTATCAGACTTAGTAGTTCTCTGGTGGAACTTTTGGGGTCACTTAAGTATATTATCATATCATCTGCAAATAGTGATATTTTGACTTTTTCCTTTTCAATTTGTATCCATTTGACCTCCTTTCATTGTCTGATTGCTCTGGCTAGGACTTTGAGTACTATACTGATAAGTAGGGAGAGAGTGGGCAGCCTTGTCTAGTCCCTGATTTTAGTGGGATTGCTTCAAGTTTCCCTCAATTTAGTTTGATGTTGGTGCTTGGTTTGCTGTATGTTGCTTTTACTATGTTTAGGTATGTGCTATGAATTTCTGATCTTTCCAAGATTTTTAACGTGAAAGGGTGTTGACTTTTGTCAGATGCATTTAATGAGATGATCATGTGGTTTTTTTCTTTGAGTTTGTTTACATAGTGGATTATGTTGATGGATTTCCGTATATTGAACAATCCTTGCATGCCTGGAATGAAGCCTACTTAATCATAATGGATGATAGTTCTGATGTGTTCTTGGATTCGAATCGTGAGAATTTTATTGAGTATTTTTGTGTCGATATTCATAAAGGAATTTGGCCTGAAGTTCTCTTTCTATGTTGGATCTTTGTGTGGTTTCAGTGTAAGAGTAATTATGGCTTCATAGAAGGAATTGTGTAGTATTCCCTCTGTTTCTATTTTGTGGAATAGTTTGGACAGCATTGGTATTAGGTCTTCTATGAAGGTCTGATAGAATTCTGCACTAAACCCAGCTGGTCCTGGGCTTTTTTGGTTGGGAGATTTTAATAACTGCTTTTATTTCTTTGGAGTTATGGGACTGTTTAGATGGTTTATCTGATCCTGATTTAACTTTGATACCTGGTATCTGTCTAGAAAATTGCCCACATTTTCATCCACATTTTCCATTTTTGCTGAGTATAGGCTTTTGTAGTAGGATCTGATGATTTTTTTTTTAATATCCTCAGAATCTGTTGTTATGTCTTCCATTTCATTTCTAATTTTGTTAATTTGGATAAACTCTTTCTGCACTCAGGTTAGTCTGGCTAAGGGTTTATCTGACTTCTTTATTTTCTTAGTGAACCAGTTCCTGGTTTTGTTGATTTTTTTTTTTTTTGTATAGTTCTTTTTGTTTTTACTTGGTGGATTTCAGCCCTGAGTTTGATTATTTTCTGCCATCTACTCCTCTTGGGTATAGTGGCTTCTTCTTGTTCTAGAGCTTTTAGGTGTGCTCTCAAGCTTCTAATGTATGCCCTTGGCAGTTTCTTTTTGGAGTCACTCAGAGCTATGAGTTTTCCTCTTAGCACTGCTTTCATTGTGTCCCATAAGTTTGGGTATGTTGTGCTTTCATTGTCATTAAATTCTAAACAGTCTTTAATCTCTTTATTTCTTCTTTGACAAAATTGTCATTGAGTAGAGGGTTGTTCATGTGTGTGGGGACTTTCTGTCGCTTTTGTTGGTATTGAGGACCTATCATAGTCCATAGGATCTGATAGGATGCATGGAATCATTTCAGTCTTCTTGTATCTGTTGAGGCCTGTTTTGTAACTGATTATATGGTCAATTTTGGAAAAGGTACCATGAGGTACTAAGAAGAATGAATATTCTTTTGTTTTAGGATGAAATGTTCTATAAATATTTGTTAAATCCATTTGGTTCATAACTCCTTTTAGTTTTTCTGTGCGTCTGTTTAGTTTCTGTTTCCATCATCTGTCCATCGATGAGAGTGGGGTGTTGAAATCTCTCAGTATTATTGTGTGAGGTACAATGTGTGCTTTGAGCTTTAGTAAGGTTTCTTTTATGAATGTAGGTGCCTTTGCACTTGGAGCATAGATATTCAGGATTAAGAGTTTATCTTGGTGGATTTTTTCTTTGATGAATATTAAGTGTCCTTCCTTATCTTTTTTGGGTGACTTTTGGTTGAAAGTCGATTTTATTCAATATTAGAATGGCTACTCCAACTTGTTTCTTGGGACCATTTGCTTGGAAAGTTGTTTTCCAGCCTTTTACTCTGAGGTAGGATCTGTCTTTATCACTAAGGTGTGTTTCCTGTATGCAACAAAATGCTGGGTCCTCTTTATGTATCCAGTCTGTTAATCTGTCTTTTTATTAAGGAATTTAGTCCATTGACTTTAAGAGATATTAAGAAATAGTGATTGTTGTTTCCTGTTATTTTTGTTGTTAGAGGTGGGATTATGTTTGTGTGGCTCTTTTCTTTTGATTTTGTTGCAGGGAGTTTACTTTCTTGCTTTTTTCTTTAGGGTGTAGTTTCCCTCCTTGTGTTGGAGGTTTCCCTCTGTTATCCTTCGTAGGGCTGGATTTGTAGAAAGATATTGTACAAATTTGGTTTTGTCATAGAATATCTTGGTTTCTCCGTCTATGTTAATTGGGAGTTTTGCTGGCTATAGTAGCCTGGGCTGGCATTTTCATTCTCTTAGAGTCTATATGACATCTGCCTAGGAGCTTATGGCTTTCAAAGTCACTGGCAAGAAGTCTGGTATAATTCTGATAGGCCTGCCTTTATATGTTACTTCACCTTTTTCCCTTACTGCTTTTAATAGCCTTTGTTTTGTGCATTTGATGTTTTGACTATTATGTGACAGGAGTAGTTTCTTTTCTGGTCCAATCTATTTGCGGTTCTGTAGGCTTCTTGTATGATTATGGGCATGTCTTTCTTTAGGTTAGGGAAGTTTTCTTCTATAATTTTGTTCAAGATATTTACTAACTCTTTAAGTTGGTAGTCTTCGTTCTCTTCTATACCTAATGTCCTAGGTTTGGTCTTCTCATTGTGTCTTGGATTTCCTGGATGTTTTGGGTTAGGAGCTTTTTGTGTTTTACATTTTCTTTGATAGTTGTGTCCATGATTTCTATGGTATCTTCTGCCCCTGAGATTCTCTCTTCTGTCTCTTGTATTCTATTGGTGATACCTGCATCTATGGCTCCTGATCTCTTTCCTAGGTTTTCTATCTCCAGATTGTCTTACTTTGTGATTTCTTTAATGTTTCTATTTCCATTTTTAAATCCTGAATGTTTTTGTTCAATTCCTTCACCTGTTTTGTTGTTGTGTTTTCCTGTAATTCTTGAAGGGAATTTTTGTGTTTCCTCTTTAACAGCTTCCACTTGGGGATTGAGGATTTAGCTCAGTGGTAGAGCGTTTGCCCTATGGCGCAAAGGCCCTGAGTTCGGTCCCCAGCTCTCGAAAAAAAAAAAAAAAAAAAAAAAAAGAAAAAGAAACAAAAACAGCTTCCACTTGTTTACCTATGTTGTCCTGTATTTCTTTAAGGGAGTTTTTTTATGTCTTTCTTAATGTCCTCTATCATCTCTAGTTTAAATCCGAATGTTCCTTTTCCAGTGTTTAGATGTCATTATTTGATTTGGTAGGAGAACTGGGCTCTGATGATGCCAAGTAGTCTTGGTTTCTGTTGTTCAGGTTCCTGCACTTGTTTTTCACTTTCAGGTTGTTTCCTGTCCTAGCTTGACTTGCTGTCTCTGACAGAGGCTTGACCCTCCTGTAAGTCTGTGTGTCAGCACTCCTGTAGACCAGTTTTCTTACAGCCACATCTGGATCCAGAGAGCTGTGCGAGTAGGTCAGCTCTTGGTACAGGCAGAAACCAGAAGGGTCCTGTCCCAGATTCCTCCTGAGGCCTCCAGACGGGTTACTCAGAGTGGAAGAGTTGGTCTTCCCTCTGCTCTTAGGTGTGTCAGCGCTCCTGGTGAATGACTTTCAGCTCTGGGCACAGGCAGAAACTGGAAGGGTCCTATTCCTGACTGCTCCTAGCTTCCTGTGCCCAGGGGGCACTGGGCAGGTTCCTCTTGGGCCAGGAGTCTGAGCAGAAGTGGAGGTCTCCCCTGAGCTCTCAGGAATGTCTGCACTTCTGAGAGTTCAGCGCTCTCCCCCTCATTTTAGTTTTTGCATATGACTTTCAGTTACATGTCATTCTTGAAATCCTCTCTTACTTAGATTTCTCATTATTTGGCTGGCATTTTTTCTTCTGTGAACTAAAATCATCTCATTTTAAATTCATATAAGACAGAAGTGCAGGCAGTAAGCCCTTGAATTCTACTTACTAATTTGTGGAGGTGTGATTTGGGTGATTTTTAAGTTAAAAATATTTCAGATTCATGGTGGTGCTTTTAAAACTTGATTTTTTACTAAATTTGTGGTTCTATAGATATCCTTATTACCAGGAATCCAAGTTATTAAGCTTTATATAGGTTATGTCAGAATTCTGTTGCTTTCACCCAAATCTTTTTTAAAACTTCCCAAGCCAAGAAATTTACATTTTAATAATCATATTAATATCTAAAGTTCAAGGCAAAATGAGCTGTATTTTATATTCCATTTTATGATATAATTTTATAATATTTCAAAGCTAGTTTCCTAAACTCTCATAGGACTGCAGTGAAAGTTAACAGAAGACAAGTTGCATTGTCTAACATGTTGAGCTGCTTAGAACTATGAGCAGTTACCAGGCATTCTCAGGTTTCATTATTTTTCTGCATGGCAGCTATAGTGCAGAATGGCAATTTCATGGAAACTAGACTTGTTAATAGTTGCTTAGCCCAGAGTGATCCTTTCAGAGACTACAAATAGGAACACACATGAACGCGTGCATGTGTTCACACATGCGCACACGCATACACATGCACACACACACAGAGAGAGAGAGAGAGAGAGAGAGAGAGAGAGAGAGAGAGAGAGAGAGAGAACAGGAAAATGACAAATATAATAGCTAAATATTTAAAACTATGTTCCCAAAACACTACATAATCTTTTGTTTTCTTTTGTGTTTTTTACATACTAAAATACTTTTAAAATCCTTTATGGTGATTGAGTTACTACATTGTGGTCATGTTTCTCAGTGTTCTTTTCAGCTTGGAGTTATTAGGTAAAGAAATTTTGTGAATATTACAGAACAAATCTGTATAAAACTCATTGCTCATATCTGTATAAAACATGTTTTTAGTCATGTGTATTTTTAAAAATAATGACTTTTCATGACATTTTCTGTAGAGTTTATTATATTTTAATTTATTTTGTGTGTATACAGAGTACATGTGTGGGGGTAGAGTACAACTTTTGGGACTATGTTCCACCACGTGAATCTCGAAGAGTAAATTCAGGTCGCCAAGTTTGACTCCTGTTGGCCTGACCTCCTGAGTCATCTTGCCAGCTGTTGTTAAATATGATCATGTATGAATATGATGCTTGTTATGACCGACCGTCACCCTCACCATTCACCCTCTTGGACCTTCCTCACACCGATCCTTCTCCCCAATCTTCCTTCTCACTTTGTTTAGAATACCAGAGAAACTCCAGTTCTTCCTTGTTGGCTGAATAATATTACATTGCATATGTATGTGAAATTCTTACTCATTCATCAATGAGCATACAGGCTTATTTCATATTTTAGATATAAATTAATCATTCAGCAATAAACATGAATGTACAAATCATCTCGATAGTCGGCTAGCTTAGGCTCCTTTTTCTGTGTACCCCAGAGAAGGTTAGCTGGGTTACATAGTAGTTCTGCTTTGAAATTTTTAAAGAACTGTTCCCACCATGGCTGGACTGACTGACATACATGTTACTATCAGTGATCCTCTCCCTTACCTTGCATCCTGTTTGCTGTCTTGATGACAGCTATTCTTACTGGAGTCAAGTGGAATCTATGCAGTTTGGATATACATTTCCTGTTTGGCTAAAAAGTATAACATGTTTTCATTTATTAGATACTGAACTCATTTATAAGAACTGTCTTTTTCAGTTCATTTGTTCCTTCCAAATAATTGGGTTATTTCAACTTTTGCTACTTGGTATTTTGAGTTCTTCTTATATCAGAATGTTATCCCTCTGTTACATAAATAGTTAGCAATGCTTCTCTCCCAATTCTAAGGCTATCTGTTAACTTTGATAGCTGTTTCCTTTGCTGTGTAAGAGCAACTTGGTTTCAGGTAACCCAGTTTGTCAATTCCTGCTATTGCATTTGGAGCTATTCAAATTGTATCCAGACAGTTAATGCTGTGTATGCATCTTGTAATTTTCCGTTAGTGGTTTTAGAGTCTCAGGACTTTCAATTCAAAATTGATTGAAATATTTATAAATAAGAGATACATATAGTTTCTAATGCATTTTTAGACACAAACTTTCTAGTTTCATTTTGTAAAATACTTATTTCATGTGCTTGAGTATTTTGCTTGCTTGTATGTATGCATTGCTTACATACTTGGTGCCAATAGAAAGCTACAAGAGGCTATCCAATTGCTTAGACCTGTAGTTATAGATGGTTCTGATCTATTATGTGTATGTGAGGAGCTAACTCTGAGTCTTCTGTAGGGTAAAGTAAGGTAAAGTACTCTTAATCACTAAGTTTTCTCATTAGCCCCATTAGCGTTTATCAAAGAGTCTATTCTTACCCATTTTGTATGTTTGAGTGCTTTTAGGTGATTCATGGGGTCCTTTCTGCTTTTCTATTTTATTCCATTGGTCTCTACTCTATATCTATTTTGTTGTTATGTTTAAGTGTGGGACCATGAAAGGAACCCTGGTTCCTTTTGAGCAAAGGCTTAAAATCCTTTTGGAAAGGGAAAGTAGACTTTTGGTCTGACTCCCAGCAAACCAGGCCCCATCATTAGCTTCAGCCCTCCATAGATTTGTGGCTATCGGTTACATAGGGCCAAGCCCTGAGACCCTCTACAGGTAGAGGACAAGACCCTCTACAGGTAGAGGATGTGACCACAGGTCACTTAGGCTCAAGACAGGTCTCCATTATGAGGTACCTAAAGGCCTGGAGGCTTAGCCAAGGCTTAGCCAATCACTTTTCCTTCCTAGACACTTCTCCCTGCAAAAGGAATTTAATCTCAGGCCCTGAGAAGTGGGGTACGGTTTTACTCATCCACCTTTTGCAATGACAATAAATGTCTTAAAACCACCAGGGACTGTCTCTTTTCATCAGGATCCACCATGGGGAGCCACAGAGAAGGCCTTCACCTAGGAGCTCCCATATAGGGTCTCCCGGCGCTCCCAGCAGAGGCAGCCATCAAACTCAAGCCAAGGACTAACCTGTCCCTACACTCTTCCCCCTCCCACCCTCCACCCTGTCCCCCACTGGACCAGGCAGAGCTATTCCTCTTTCCTCCTTGGTCTGGTCTAGATCCAATCCTTGGCCCCTACTCAGTTCTCAGCTCTTCCGCAGCTCCCAGCAGAGCCTGGATCCCTAAGAGCCTGAGAACCTGACAGCCTAGCCTCCTTGCAGGCCTGGGGATCCGCAAACCAACTCAGGCTATGTCACACTCCTCAGACTGTGTTTCCCCACCCCCCAGAACAGTGTCCTGTGGCCTTCCCTATGCCTCACTTGGGGTAAGCATGGTTGACTTCCCTGTGGTGGAGCAGACCCAGGACCCATTAAGCCAACAATTAGGGCCTTGCTATCTTTGATGTTATGGCTCTGTGATACAATCTGAAATCTAGTATTACTTTACTTGTAGTATTGCTCCCTTTGCTTAGGATTGATTTGGCTATTCAGAGTCATGCATGCTTTTATATAGATACTAGGATTCTCTTTTTAAGTCTGTGAACAACATCTTTAGAATTTGGATAGAAAATATACTTGATACATAGAATACTTGGGGTAATATAGTCATTTAAAATATTCTGCTTATTCACAAACATGGAAGAACTTTCCCTCTTTTAATGTCTTCTTTAATTTATTCAGTGTTTTAAAGTTTTCACTGCACAAATGTTTTCTTCCTGACTACTAGATTTATTCCTAGGTAAATGTTCTCGTTGGTTAGGCTTTTGCGAATGACATTATTTCCCTGGACAGCATTTTTGTTACTTGTGTATTAGAAAGCTACTGATATTTGTTTGTTGATTTGAATCCTGCTCAAAAAGTATTAATGAGATTAAAGAGTATTTTGATTGAGTTTTATATTCTTTCAAGTGTAGCATCATATAGTCTAGACATAGATAAGTGGAATTGTCTTCTGTTCATATCTCATATTTATATGTGGGGCCTTAATGCCATGGTTAAGAATTCAAACACTACAATACTCATGAGAATAGTGAATAGACACTTCTGTTCCTTATTTTAATGGAAATATTTTAATTCATATACATTTAGTGTACAGTTGCATATACATTTGCTCTGAATTGACTTTTTGGTTGTTGATGTTATACTTCATCCCAAATTTCTCCAGGATTCTCATCATAATGGGATATTAAACTTCGTCACAGCCTTTTCTGCATCTGTTGAGATGATTTCCTTTTTAAAATTATATTTATGTGTTATTTATATTCTTTGCATATCTTGAACTATTAACTTATGTATTATATTTTATTTATTGATTCGCATATGTTGAACTAGCCTTGACTATCCAAAATAAAACCTGTTCATCCTAGTGTAGGAGCTCTTTGATATGTTACTGCATTTTGTTTTGAAATACTTTATTGAGTAGTTTTGCATCTTTATTCATTAGGGATGGCATATAACTTTCTGTGTTTTTCTCTTCTTTTCTGGATTTTCAGTGAAGGGAATGCTGGCTTACCAGATTGATTTTGATAGCATTCCTTTTCTGTTTTGTGGAATGTTTTGAGAATATTACTGTTTTTGGAAAATGAGATAGAATTTGCAAGTAAATTGTGCGAAATTTAGACTTTTCTTTTTGAAAGACTTTATTAGAATATCAATTTTGTTCCTTGCTATAGATCTAATTGAGGAGTTTATGTCTAATTGGTTTAATTTTAGTATGTAATGTATTGAAATTCTTATCTAAATTTCCTGTTTTATTGGACGATAACATTTTCAGCACCCTGAAATTTATTAGCATCTGTTGTAATGCCGGCATATTGTCTCTAATTTTATTATGTTGACTCTTCTCTTTTAATTAGTTTGTCTAGGGGTTTCCAAACCGTTTAATTTTGTTTCTGTTTTTTTTTTTTCAGATTTGTTTGGCATTTCTTTTTTTCCCCATCTTTATTAAATTGGGTATTTCTTATTTGCATTTCGAATGTTATTCCCTTTCCCGGTTTCCAGGCCAACATCCCCCTAACCCCTTCCTTTCCATGTGAGTGTTCCCCTCCCCATCCTTCCCCCATTACTGCTCTCCCCCCAACAATCCAGGTCACTGGGGGTCCAGCCTTAGCAGGGCCAGGGCTTCCCCTTCCACTGGTGCTCTTACTAGGCTATTCATTTGCTACCTATGGGTTGGAGCCCAGGGTCAGTCCATGTATAGTCTTTGGGTAGTGGCTTAGTCCTAGAAGCTCTGGTTGCTTGGCATTGTTGTTCATGTGGAGTCTCAAGCCCCTTCAGCTCTTCAGTCCTTTCTCTGATTCCTGCAACTGGGGTCCCGTTCTCAATTCAGTGGTTTGCTGCTGGCATTCGCCTATGTATTTGCCATATTCTGGCTGTGTCTCTCAGGAAATATCTACATCTGGTTCCTGTCAGCCTGCACTTCTTTGCTTCATCCATCTTACCTAGTTTGGTGGCTGTATATGTATGGGCCACATGTGGGGCAGGCTCTGAATGGGTGTTCCTTCAGTCTCTGTTCTAAACTTTGCCTTCCTATCCCCTCCTAAGGGTCTTTTTGTTCCCCTTTTAAAGAAGGAGTGAAGCATCCACATTTTCGTTATCCTTCTTGAGTTTCATGTGTTCTGGGCATCTTGGATAATTCGAGCATTTGGGCTAATATCCACTTATCAATGAGTGCATACCATGTATGTTTTTCTGTGATTGGGTTACCTCACTCAGGATGATGTTTTCCAGTTCCATCCATTTGCCTATGAATTTCATGAAGTCATTGTTTTTCATAGCTGAGTAGTATTCCATTGTGTAGATGTACCACATTTTCTGTATCCATTCCTCTGTTGAAGGGCATCTGGGTTCTTTCCAGCTTCTGGCTATTATAAATAAGGCTGCTATGAACATAGTGGAGCATGTGTCTTTGTTATTTGTTGGAGCATCTTTTGGGTATATGCCCAAGAGAGGTATAGCTGGGTCCTCAGGTAGTGCAATGTCCAATTTTCTGAGAAATCTCTAGACTGATTTCCAGAATGGTTGTACCAGTCTGCAATCCCACCAACAGTTGGAGGAGTGTTCTTCTTTCTCCACATCCTTGCCAGCATTTGCTGTCACCTGAGTTTTTTATCTTAGCCATTCTGACTGGTGTGAGGTGGAATCTCAGGGTTCTTTTGATTTGCATTTACCTTATGACTGAAGATGTTGAACATTTCTTTAGGTGTTTCTCAGCCATTCGGCATTCCTCAGCTGTGAATTCTTTGTTTAGCTCTGAACCCCATTTATAATAGGGTTATTTTGTCTTCCTGCAGTCTAACTTCATGAGTTCTTTGTATGTTTTGGATATAAGCCCTCTATCTGTCGTAGGATTGGTAAAGATCTTTTCCCAATCTGTTGGTTGCCGTTTTGTCCTAATGACAGTGTCCTTTGCCTTACAGAAGCTTTGTAGCTTTATGAGATCCCATTTGTCGATCCTTGATCTTAGAGCATAAGCCATTGGTGTTTTGTTCAGGAAATTTTCTCCAGTGCCTATGTGTTTGAGATTCTTCCCCACTTTTTCTTCTATTAGTTTGAGTGTGTCTGGTTTGATGCGGAGGTCCTTGATCCACATGGACTTAAGCTTTGTACAGGGTAATAAGAATGGATCGATCTGAAATCTTCTACATGCTGACCTCCAGTTGAACCAGCATCATTTGCTGAAAATGCTATCTTTTTTCCATTGGATGGTTTTGGCTCCTTTCTCAAAAATCAAGTGTCCATAGGTATGTGGGTTCATTTCTGGGTCTTCAATTCTATTCCACTGGTCTATCTCTCTGTCTCTGTTCCAGTACCATGCAGTTTTTTCTCAGTATTGCTCTGTAATACTGCTTGATTTCAGAGATAGTGATTCTCCCAGAAGTCTTTTTATTGTTGAGTGTGCTGTCAAGCTGCTGATGTATGCTCTCTCCTGTTTCTTTCTGCAGGCACTGAGATCTATGAGTTTTCCTTTTAGCACAGCTTTCATTGTGTCCCGTAATTTTGGGTATGTTGTACCTTCATTTTCAGTAAATTTTATGAAATCTTTAATTTCTTTCTTTATTTCTTCCTTGACCAGGTTATCATTGAGTAGAGCATTTTTCAACTTCTGTGTATATGTGGGCGTTCTTCCCTTATTGTGATTGAAGACCAGCTTTAGCCTGTGGTGTTCTGATAGGACGCATGGGATTATTTCTGTCTTTCTGTATCTGTTCAGGCCTGTTTTGTGCCGGATTATATGGTCAATTTTGGAGAAAATGCCATGAGGTGGTGAGAAGAAGGTATATCATTTTGTTTTAGGATAGAATGTTCTATAAATATCTGTTAAGTCCATTTGGTTCATGACTTCTGTTAGTCTGTCTATGTCTCTGTTTAATTTCTGTTTCCATGATTTGTCCATTGATGAGAGTGGGGTGTTGAAATCTCCTACTATTATTGTGTGAGGTACAATGTGTGCTTTGAGCTTTAGTAAGCTTTCTTTTATATATGTAAGTGCTCTTGTATTTGGAGCATAGATATTTAGGATTGAGAGTTCATCTTGGTGGATTTTTCCTTTGATGAATATGAAGTGTCCTTCCTTATCTTTTTTGATGACTTTTGGTTGAAAATCGATTTTATTCAATATTAAAATGGCTACTCCAGCTTGCTTCTTCCGACCATTTGCTTGGAAAATTGTTTCCAAAAGTAGTGTCTGTCTTTGTCTCTGAGCTGTGTTTCCTGTAGGCAGCAAAATGCTGGGTCTTCATTATGTATCCAGTTTGCTAACCTGTGTCTTTTTATTGGGGAATTGAGTCCATTGATGTTAAGAGATAATAAGGAATAGTGATTGTTGCTTCATGTTATCTTCGTATTTGGATGTGAGATTATGTTTGTGTGCTTGTCTTCTCTTTGTTTAGTTTCAAGAAGATTAGTTTCTTGCTTTTTCTAGGGCGTAGCTTGCCTCCTTATGTTGGGCTTTACCATTTATTATCCTTTGTAGGGCTGGATTTATAGAAAGAAATTGTAAATTTGGGTTTGTCATGGAATATCTTGGTTTCTCCATCTATGTTAATTGAGAGTTTTGCTGGATACAGTAACCTGGGCTGGCATTTGTGTTCTCTTAGAGTCTATGTGACATCTCTCCAGGATCTTCTTGCTTTCATAGTCTCTGGTGAGAAGTCTGGTATAATTCTGATAGGTCCGCCTTTATATGTTACTTGACCTTTTTCCCTTTCTTTCTTTGTTTTGTGCATTTGTTGTTTTGACTATTATGTGACCAGAGGAGTTTCTTTTTCTGTCCAATCTATGTGAAGTTCTATAGGCTTCTTTTATGTTTATGGGCATCTCTTTCTTTAGGTTAGGGAAGTTTTCTTCTATGATTTTGTTGAAGATATTTACTAGTCCTTTGAGTTGGGAGTCTTCACTTTCTTCTATACCTATTATCCTTAGGTTTGATCTTTTCATTGTGTCTTGGATTTCCTGTACATTTTGGGACAGTAGCTTTTTCCATTTTACATTATCTTTAACAGTTGTGTCAATTTCTATGGAATCTTCTGCTCCTGAGATTCTCTCTTCTATCTCTTGTATTCTGTTGGTGATGCTTGTATCTACGACTTCTTGTCTCTTTCTTTGCTTTTCTATATCCACATTTTTCTCCCTTTGTCCTTTCTTTATTGTTTCTATTTCCATTTTTAATTCCTTCTCCTGTTTGTGTTTTCCTGAAATTCTTTCAGGGATTTTTATGTTTCCTCTCTAAGGGCTTCTACTTGTTTAACTTGTGTTTTCCTGCATTTCTCTAAGGGCGTTTTTTATATCTTTGTTAAATTCCTCCATCATTATAATCAAATGTGATTTTAAATCTAGATTTTGTTTTTCTGGTGTGTTTGGATATTCAGTGTTTGCTTTGGTGGGAGAATTGGGCTATAATGATGTCATGTAGTCTTTGTTTCTGTTTCTTGGGTTCCTGCACTTGCCTCTCGCCATCAGGTTGTCTCTGGTGTTACTCTTTTTGCTATTTCTGACAATGGCTTGACCTTCTCATAGGCCTGTGTGTCAGGAGTGCTGTAGACCTGTTTCCCTGTTTTCTTTTAGCAAGTTATGGGACTACTCTCAGACGTGTAGTCTTTCCTGTCCACTGGCTTTCAGCTGTCCCTGTGGGCAGGAACAAGAAGGGCCTGCCCCTACTTCTCCTAGGTTCCTGTGTGCAGGAGGCCCAGATGGCACTAGGTGTTTTCCTCTAGAGTCAGAAATGTGGGCAGAGAGTAGTCTCCTCTGGTTTCCCAGATGTGTCTGCCCTTCTGAAGGTCTAGGTCTCCCTCCCATGGGATTTGGGTACAGGGAGCTGTTTGACCAGGTCTGTTTAGGTCCAGGTGCAGTCTGAACCGCAGGGCTCCTGCAGCTTGAGTGCCCCTATCTTCCTGTTCCCAGAGGCCCTATACAGTTTCCTTTTGGGCCAAGGATGTGGACAAAGGTGGACAGAACTGGCAGTCTCTCCTGCCCTGCAGTCTCTGGATTGCCCACACTTCTGGGCGATCTGCTCTCTCTCCACAGATTTTTGGAGCAGGGAGCTGTGGGCCAGGATCAGCGAGGTTAATTTTATTTTATTGTGTATCCTATCCTTTAGGATTACATTTCATTAGTTGTTGCCCTGATCTCTGATCTCTATAGTTGGTTTATATTCAATGCTTTAGATGGTGTTTTTGTTAAGCATTGAAGATTAATTAAGTTTTAGTTAGCTCTCTGTATTTAAAGTCTTGAAAACGTTTCTCCTTTTGTTTGATTTTACAATTTTTTAAAAATATTTCTCTAACTTCTGTGACCTACAGAAGCGCATATTACCCAATCTTCATTAGTGTGTATACTGTTTGTCGTATCTTGGCTATGCATTCTCATTTCTCTTCAATTATTATCTGATTAGACACAATGGGCATTGAATTTTTCTTTCTTTGTTAAGACTTGCATTGCATTCTAAAATGTTTCCTATGATATTGAAAATTTTAATGTAGGTGAAAATGTTTTTCACAGCATGTTGGAATATCCCACAAATAGTACCGTTTACATATAAAGTTCCTTGCTGCCCTTTTTTGTGGAGGTGGGTTTGAAAAGGTTTTCTACATTTCTTTTACAATATCTGGATCTAGCTTTAATATTCAGAAGTGTTTTGCTTTGTGAAATCGATCATGTCAATGAGTTCTTTCTATTACTATGTAGTAACTCCTTTTATCTCTTTTTTTTTTTTTTTTTTTTATTAACTTGAGTATTTCTTATATACATTTCGAGTGTTATTCCCTTTCCGGTTTCCGGCAAACATCCCTCCCCCTCCCCTTCCTTATGGGTGTTCCCCTCCGACCCTCCCCATTGATGCCCTCCCAACAGTCTAGTTCCCTGGGGTTCAGTATTAGCAGGACCCAGGGCTTCCCCTTCCACTGGTGCTCTTACTAGGATATTCATTGCTACCTATGAGGTCAGAGTCCAGGGTCAGTTCATGTATAGTCTTTAGGTAGTGGCTTAGTCCCTGGAAGCTCTGGTGGCTTGTCATTGTTGTACATATAGGGTCTCGAGCCCCTTCAAGCTCTTCCAGTTCTTTCTCTGATTCCTTCAATGGGGGTCCTATTCTCAGTTCAGAGGTTTGCTGCTGACATTCGCCTCTGTATTTGCTGTATTCTGGCTGTGTCTCTCAGGAGCGATCTACACTTCTGCACTTCTTTGCTTCATCCATCTTGTCTAATTGGGTGGCTGTATATATATGGGCCACATGTGGGGCAGGCTCTGAATGGATGTTCCTTCAGTCTCTGTTTTAATCTTTGCCTCTCTCTTCCCTGCCAAGGGTATTCTTGTTCCCTTTTAAAGAAGGAGAAGCATTACATTTTGATCATCCGTCTTGAGTTTCATTTGTTCTAGGCATCTAGGGTAATTCAGGCATTTGGGCTAATAGCCACTTATCAATGAGTGCATACCATGTATGTCTTTCTGTGATTGGGTTAGCTCACTCAGGAAGATATTTTCCAGTTCCAACCATTTGCCTACAAATTTCATAAACTCGTTGTTTTTGATAGCTGAGTAATATTCCATTGTGTAGATATACCACATTTTCTGTATCCATTCCTCTGTTGAAGGGCATCTGGGTTCTTTCCAGCTTCTGGCTATTATAAATAAGGCTGCAATGAACATAGTGGAGCACGTGTCTTTTTATATGTTGGGGCATCTTTTGGGTATATGCCCAAGAGAGGATAGCTGGATCCTCAGGCAGTTAATGTCCAATTTTCTGAGGAACCTCCAGACTGATTTCCAGAATGGTTGTACCAGTCTGCAATCCCACCAACAATGGAGGAGTGTTCCTCTTTCTCCACATCCTCGCCAGCATTTGCTGTCACCTGAGTTTTTGATCTTAGCCATTCTCACTGGTGTGAGGTGAAATCTCAGGGTTGTTTTGATTTGCATTTCCCTGATGACTAAAGATGTTGAACATTTCTTTAGGTGTTTCTCAGCCATTCGGCATTCCTCAGCTGTGAATTCTTTGTTTAGCTCTGAACCCCATTTTTTAATAGGGTTATTTGCCTCCCTCTTGGTCTAACTTTTTGAGTTCTTTTGTATATTTTTGGATATAAGGCCTCTATCTGTTGTAGGATTGGTAAAGATCTTTTCCCAATCTGTTGGTTGCGATTGTCCTAATGACAGTGTCCTTTTGCCTTACAGAAGCTTTTTGCAGTTTTATGAGATCCCATTTGTCGATTCTTGATCTTAGAGCATAAGCCATTGGTGTTTTGTTCAGGAAATTTTTCCAGTGCCCATGTGTTCCAGATGCTTCCCTAGTTTTTCTTCTATTAGTTTGAGTGTGTCTGGTTTGATGTGGAGGTCCTTGATCCACTTGGACTTAAGCTTTGTACAGGGTGATAAGCATGGATCGATCTGCATTCTTCTACATGTTGACCTCCAGTTGAACCAGCACCATTTGCTGAAAATGCTATCTTTTTTCCATTGGATGGATTTGGCTCCTTTGTCAAAAATCAAGTGACCATAGGTGTGTGGATTCATTTCTGGGTCTTCAATTCTGTTCCATTGGTCTATCTGTCTGTCTCTGTACCAATACCATGCAGTTTTTATCACTATTGCTCTGTAATACTGCTTGAGTTCAGGGATAGTGATTCCCCTGAAGTCCTTTTATTGTTGAGGATAGTTTTAGCTATCCTGGGTTTTTTGTTATTCCAGATGAATTTGCAAATTGTTCTGTCTAACTCTTTGAAGAATTGGATTGGTATTTTGATGGGGATTGCATTGAATCTGTAGATCGCTTTTTGGTAAAATGGCCATTTTACTATATTAATCCTGCCAATCCATGAGCATGGGAGATCTTTCCACCTTCTGAGGTCTTCTTCAATTTCTTTCTTCAGTGTCTTGAAGTTCTTATTGTACAGATCTTTTACTTGCTTGGTTAAAGTCACACCGAGGTATTTTATATTATTTGGGTCTAATATGAAGGGTGTCGTTTCCCTAATTTCTTTCTCGGCTTGTTTCTCTTTTGTGTAGAGGAAGGCTACTGATTTATTTGAGTTAATTTTATACCCAGCCACTTTGCTGAAGTTGTTTATCAGCTTTAGTAGTTCTCTGGTGGAACTTTTGGCATCACTTAAATATACTATCATATCATCTGCAAATAGTGATATTTTGACTTCTTCTTTTCCGATCTGTATCCCCTTGATCTCCTTTTGTTGTCTGATTGCTCTGGCTAGAACTTCAAGAACTATATTGAATAAGTAGGGAGAGAGTGGGCAGCCTTGTCTAGTCCCTGATTTTAGTGGGATTGCTTCAAGTTTCTCTCCATTTAGTTTAATGTTAGCCACTGGTTTGCTGTATATGGCTTTTACTATGTTTAGGTATGGGCCTTGGATTCCTATTCTTTCCAGGACTTTTATCATGAAGGGGTGTTGAATTTTGTCAAATGCTTTCTCAGCATCTAATGAAATGATCATGTGGTTTTGTTCTTTCAGTTTGTTTATATAATGGATCACGTTGATGGTTTTTCCAGATATTAAACCATCCCTGCATGCCTGGGATGAAGCCTACTTGATCATGGTGGATGATTGTTTTGATGTGCTCTTGGATTCGGTTTGCCAGAATTTTGTTGAGTATTTTTTGCGTCGATGTTCATAAGGGAAATTGGTCTGAAGTTCTCTTTCTTTGTTGGGTCTTTGTGTGGTTTAGGTATAAGAGTAATTGTGGCTTCATAGAAGGAATTCGGTAGTGCTCCATCTGTTTCAATTTTGTGGAATAGTTTGGATAATATTGGTATGAGGTCTTCTATGAAGGTCTGATAGAATTCTGCACTAAACCCGTCTGGACCTGGGCTCTTTTTGGTTGGGAGACCTTTAATGACTGCTTCTATTTCCTTAGGAGTTATGGGGTTGTTTAACTGGTTTATCTGTTCTGATTTAACTGGTACCTGGTATCTGTCTAGGAAATTGTCCATTTCCTGTAGATTTTCAAGTTTTGTTGAATATAGGCTTTTATAGTAAGATCTGATGATTTTTTTGAATTTCCTCTGAATCTGTAGTTATGTCTCCCTTTTCATTTCTGATTTTGTTAATTTGGACACACTCTCTGTGTCCTCTCGTTAGTCTGGCTAGGGGTTTATCTATCTTGTTGATTTTCTCAAAGAACCAACTTTTGGTTCTGTTGATTCTTTCTATGGTCCTTTTGTTTCTACTTGGTTGATTTGGCTCTGAGTTTGATTATTTCCTGCCTTCTACTCCTCCTGGGTGTATTTGCTTCTTTTTGTTCTAGAGCTTTTAGGTGTGCTGTCAAGCTGCTGACATATGCTCTTTCCTGTTTCTTTCTGCAGGCACTCAGCGCTATGAGTTTTCCTCTTAGCACAGCTTTCATTGTGTCCCATAAGTTTGGGTATGTTGTACCTTCATTTTCATTAAATTCTAAAAAGTTTTTAATTTCTTTTCTTTATTTCTTCCTTGACCAGGTTATCATTGAGTAGAACATTGTTCAGTTTCCACGTATATGTGGGCATTCTTCCCTTATTGTTATTGAAGACCAGCTTTAGGCCGTGGTGGTCCGATAGCACGCATGGGATTATTTCTATCTTTCTGTATCTGTTGAGGCCTGTTTTTTGACCAATTATATGGTCAATTTTGGAGAAAGTACCATGAGGAGCTGAGAAGAAGGTATATCCTTTTGCTTTAGGGTAGAACGTTCTATAAATATCCGTTAAGTCCATTTGGCTCATGACTTCTCTTAGTCTGTCTCGTCTCTGTTTAATTTCTGTTTCCATGATCTGTCCATTGATGAGAGTGGGGTGTTGAAATCTCCTACTATTATTGTGTGAGGTGCAATGTGTGTTTTGAGCTTTAGTAAGGTTTCTTTTTACGTATGTAGGTGCCCTTGTATTTGGGGCATAGATATTTAGGATTGAGAGTTCATCTTGGTGGATTTTTCCTTTGATGAATATAAAGTGCCCTTCCTTATCTTTTTTGATGACTTTTAGTTGGAAATTGATTTTATTTGATATTAGAATGGCTACTCCAGCTTGCTTCTTCAGACCATTTGCTTGGAAAGTTGTTTCCCAGCCTTTCACTCTGAGGTAGTGTCTGTCTTTGTCTCTGAGGTGTGTTTCCTGTAGGCAGCAGAATGCAGGGTCCTCGTTGCGTATCCAGTTTGTTAATCTATGTCTTTTTATTGGGGAGTTGAGGCCATTGATGTTGAGAGATATTAAGGAATAGTGATTATTGCTTCCTGTTATATTCATATTTGGATGTGAGGTTGTGTTTGTGTGCTTTTCTTCTCTTTGTTTTGTTGCCAAGAAGATTAGTTTCTTGCCTCTTCTTGGGTATAGCTTGCCTCCTTATGTTGGGCTTTACCATTTATTATCCTTTGTAGTGCTGGATTTGTAGAAAGATATTGTGTAAATTTGGTTTTGTCATGGAATATCTTGGTTTCTCCATCTATGTTAATTGAGAGTTTTGCAGGATACAGTAGCCTGGGCTGGCATTTGTGTTCTCTTAGGGTCTGTATGACATCAGTCCAGGATCTTCTGGCCTTCATAGTTTCTAAGAGAAGTCTGGTGTGATTCTGATAGGTCTGCCTTTATATGTTACTTGACCTTTTTCCTTACTGCTTTTAATATTCTTTCTTTATTTTGTGCGTTTAGTGTTTTGACTATTATGTGACGGGAGGTGTTTCTTTTCTGGTCCAATCTATTTGGAGTTCTGTAGGCTTCTTGTATGCCTATGGGTATCTCTTTTTTTAGGTTAGGAAGTTTTCTTCTATGATTTTGTTGAAGATATTTACTGGTCCTTTGAGCTGGGGAGTCTTCACTCTCTTCTATACCTATTATCCTTAGGTTTGATCTTCTCATTGAGTCCTGGATTTCCTGTATGTTTTGGACCAGTAGCTTTTTCCGCTTTTACATTATCTTTGACAGTTGAGTCAATGATTTCTATGGAATCTTCTGCTCCTGAGATTCTCTTCCATCTCTTGTATTCTGTTGGTGAAGCTTGTATCTACAGCTCCTTGTCTCTTCTTTTGGTTTTCTATATCCAGGGTTATTTCCATGTGTTCTTCCTTGATTGCTTCTATTTCCATTTTTAATTCCTTCAACTGTTTGATTGTGTTTTCCTGGAATTCTTTCAGGGATTTTTTGCGATTCCTCTCTGTAGGCTTCTACTTGTTCTCTAAGGGAGTTCTTCACGTCTTTCTTGAAGTCCTCCAGCATCATGATCAAATCTGATTTTGAAACTAGATCTTGCTTTTCTGGTGTGTTTGGATATTCCATGTTTGTTTTGGTGGGAGAATTGGGCTCCGATGATGCCATGTAGTCTTGGTTTCTGTTGCTTGTGTTCCTGCGCTTGCTCTCGCCATCAGATTATCTCTAGTGTTACTTTGTTCTGCTAATTCTGACAGTGGCTAGACTGTCCTATAAGCCTGTGTGTCAGGAGTGCTGTAGACCTGTTTTACTGTTTTCTTTCAGCCAGTTATGGGGACAGAGTGTTCTGCTTTCGTGTGTGTAGTTTTGTCCCTCTACAGGTCTTCAGCTGTTCCTGTGGGCCTGTGTCTTGAGTTCACCAGGCAGGTCCTTGCAGCAGAAAAGTTGGTCTTACCTGTGGTCCCGAGGCTCAAGTTAGCTAGGGGGTGCTGCCCACGGGCTCTCTCTTGTGGCAGCAACCGGGAAGGTCTGCGCTGCCTCTTCCGGGAGCCTCCGTGCACCAGGGTTCCAGATGGCCTCCGGTGTTTTCCTCTGGAATCAGTAATGTGTGCAGAGAGCAGTCTCTTCTGGTTTCGCAGGCGTGTCTGCCTCTCTGAAGGTTTAGCTCTCCCTCCCACGGGATTTGGGTGCAGAGAACTGTTTATCCGGTCTGTTTCCTTCAGGTTCCAGCGGTGTCTCAGGCAGGGCTCCTGCCTCACCTGGGCCCTCTCCCACGGGAGCCCAGAGGCCTTGTACAGTTTCCTCTTGGGCCAGGGATGTGGGCAGGGGTGGGCAGTGTTGGTGGTCTCTTCCGCTCTGCAGCCTCAGGAGTGCCCACCTGACCAGGCGGTAAGGTCTCCTTTTATCTCTTAAGACTGATTTGGACCTGAATCTATATTGTCAGAAGTGTAGTTGCTCTTGCTTGCCCCTACTTTCAATTAACTTGGCGTAGACTGTTTTATTGTTTTGTGTTTTTATTTCTAACATTCATTCACTTTCAGTGTTTGCTTTGCTTTATACTGGAATGTCTTTCTTGAAGACATTCAGCAGTTGGAAATTGCTGTATAATCCTGCCTGCATGCCTGCCTCTTATGATTGGACATTAATACCAGTAATATTAAACATAATAATTGAGAGATATTTGCCATAATTTTAAAATATATATTTGTTACTGGTCTTCCTTTTGTGTTTAGATTTCCCTTTAAGTGCAATTAAAATGCAAGCTTATCAGTTTTTAATTACTTCACTTTGTACGTTTTTGAAATATCTTTAAATTTCATTAAGTAAAAATGATATTGTTGTATTAATCTTCATTGGTAGTCGTAGTAGTTTGTATTGTTGTGATAAAATGCTTGACGAAAAGCATCATAGAGAGGAAGATTTTTTTTTTTACTTTTTTTTATTGGATATTTTATGTATTTACATTTCAAACATTGTCCCCTTTACCTATGCCCACCTACCCATTCCCACCTCACTATCCTGACATTCCCCTACACTGGGGCATCTAGCCTTCACAGGACCAAGGGCTCCTATTGGTGCCCAACAAGGCCATCCTCTGCTTCATATGCGGCTGGAGCCATGGTTCCCTCCATGTGTACTCTTTGGTTGGTGGTTTGGTCCCTGGGAGCTCTGTGGCCTCTGGTTGGTTGAAATTGTTGTTCTTCCTATGGAGTTGCAAACCCCTTCAGCTTCTTCAGTCCTTTTTCTAACTCCTCTCTGTCAGATCTTCTCAGGATATCTATATCAGTCTGTCAGCAAGCAGTTTTTGGTATCAGCTGTAGTGTCTGGGTTTGGTGTCTGCAGATGGGATGGAACCCCAGGTGGGGCAATCTCTAGATAACCTTTCCTTCAGTCCCTGCTCCACTCTTTATCCCTGATTTTCCTCCTGTGAGTGTTTTGTTCCCCCTTCTAAGAGGGACTAAAGCATCCACACTTTGGTCTCCCTTCTACTTGAACTTCGTATGGTCTGTGAATTGTTTCCTGGGTATTCTGAGCTTTTGGGAAGTCAGGAACCTAGTAGCAGGAACCATACACAGACCGTGGAGGGGTTGCTGACTGCCTTGCTTTTCTTGGTCTGCTCGACCTATATTCTTACACAACCTAAGATCAGTTGCTAAGGTGTGGCTGGGCCCTCCCACTTCAATAATTAATCAAGGAAATGCTGCCTCCAACTTTTCTACCTATATTTCAGTCTTGTTGAGATTGCCTGTACCCATATTACACTAGCTTGTATCAAGATGCAAAACAGTAGAAACAGCAACAGCAACAAAACTCCAACCAACCAAGCAACCAACCAACCAACCAACCAACCAACCAACCTACCAACCAACCAACCAACCAACCAACCAACAAACCAACCAGCCAGCCAGCCAGCCAGCCAGCCAGCCAGCCAGCCAGCCAGCCAGCCAGCCAGCCAGCCAGCCAACCAACCAACCAACCAACCAACCAGTCAGCCAATGAAACTAGCTAGTAGTCATTTCCTGCGATGGCTTGAACTAATGTTTTTATGTATTCCTGGCCTTCATGGCTTTTCCTGAGTCATCATTCCTTATAGTTAAGTTTAGATTTTTTTCTGGCCCCATTTAATATTATGTCTTTTGTTTTTCGACAAAAGCATTGTGCTTTTCGAGATTGCAATTATCCCCTTTACCTTTTCTGGTTTCTCTTTTCAAACCTTCTCATATACTCTTCCTTACACTTTTATAAATTAATGACCTCTTTTTTCATTAATTGTTACACATACACACATAAAATCTCTCTCTCTCTCTCTCTCTCTCTCTCTCTCTCTCTCTCTCTCTCTCTCTCTCTCTCTCTCTCTCTCTCTCAAAAATATGGTAAGTGCAACCTTCTCAGTGCGCACAGCGTCACTTGTAGGTGTTTTCAGGGATGACCCTGATATGCTCTCCTGGGGATGACCATTTCTCCTGCTCTCAGCCTTCCGTAGTTGCTTGTAGTTCTCTGTGTAGCTTTGAACATTGCAAAAGGGGCACAAAGACTCTAAGAGCCAAAGGACCAGGGAGTTTGCTGTGAGATTGGCTAAAGTCATCTCCATTGGCTATTCAAAGCCTCTTGCTTCCCTGGAAACTGGAACTTTTTAGTAGAAGTTCCATCCCCCACTGCTACATGTTTCTATTCAAATTCCTGATCCTCTGTCCTTTCCAATACTTGTTTCTGCCCCCCTTTTTCCCTCCCAGGTTCCTCCCTCCCTTTACCTTCTGTGATTGTTCTGCTCCCTGTTCCATATAGTTGAAACATCTACACTTTGGTCTTCCTTCTTCTTAAGCTGCATATGGTTTGTAGGTGGTATTGTGGGTGGGTTGCCTCACTCAGCCTATTTTCTAGATCTGTCCATTTACCTGAAAAAGTCATGAAGTCATTGTTTTTAATAGCTGAATAGTACTCCATTGTGTAAATGAACCACATTTTCTGTATCCATTCCTCCATTGAGGGACATCTGGGTTGTTTCCATCTTCTTGGTATTATAAATAAAACAGCTATAAACATAGTGGAGCATTTGTCTTTGTTAAATGTTGGGGCATCTTTTGGGTATATGCCTAGAAGTAGTAAAGTTGGGTCTTCAGGTAGAACTATTTCCCTATTTCCAGTTTTCTCAAGAACAGCCAGACTGATTTCCAAAGTGGTTGTACCAGCTTGCAATCCCAACAGCAATGGAAGAGTGTTCCTCTTTCTCTACATCCTCACCAGCATCTGTTGTCACTTGAGTTTTTAATCTTAGCCATTCTGACTGGTGTGAGGTGGAATCTCAGGGTTGTTTTAATTTACATTTCCCTGATGACTAAGGATGTTGAACATTTCTTTAGGTGCTTCTCAGCCATTCAGTATTCCTCAGCTGAGAATTCTTTGTTTAGCTCTGTACCCCATATTTTAATTGGGTTATTTGACTCTCTGGAGTCTAACTTCTTGAGTTCTTAGTATATTTTGGATATTAGCCCTCTATTGTATGTAGGGTTGTTAAAGATCTTTTCCCAATCTGTGGGTTGCCATTTTCTCCTATTGACAGTGTCTTTGCCTTACAGAAGCTTTGCAGTTGTATGAGGTCTCATTTGTCAATTGTTGATCTTAGACCATGAGCCATTGGTATTCTGTTCAGGAAATTTTCCCCTGTGCCAATGTGTTCAAGGCTCTTTCCCACTTTCCCAGTTTTTCTTCTATTATATTCAGTGTATCTTTTTTTTTTTTTTTTTTTGGAGGTCCTTGATCCATTTGGGCTTGAACTTTGTACAAGGAACTAAGAATGAGTCAATTTGCATTCTTCTACATGCTGACTGCCAGTTGAACCAGCACCATTTGTTGAAATGCTTTCTTTTTTCTGTTGGATGGTTTTGGTTTCTTTGTCAAAGAACAAGTTACCATAATGTGTGGGTTCATTTCTGGGTCTTCAGTTCTATTCCATTGATCTACCTGCCTGTCTCTGTACCAATACCATGCTGTTTTTATCACTACTGCTCAGTAGTACAGTTTGAGGTCAGGGACAGTGATTCCTCCAGATGTTCTTTTATTGTTGAGAATGGTTTTCGCTATCCTGGATTTTTGTTATTCCAAATGAATTTGAGAAGAGTTAGAATTTTGATGGGGATTGCACTGAACCTGTAGATTGCTTTTGGTAAGTTGCCCATTTTTACTATGTTAATCCTGCTGATCCATGAACAGGGGATATCTTTCCATCTTCTGAGGTCTTTTTCTATTTCATTCTTCAGAGACTTGACGTTTTTGTCATACGGATCTTTCATTTACTTATTGAGAGTCACACCAGGATATTTTAAATTATTTCTGACTATTATGAAGGATGTCATTCTCCTAATTTCTTTCTCAGCCTGTTTATCCTTTGAGTAGATGAAGGCTACTGATTTATTTGAATTAATTTTATATGCAGCCACTTGTGGAATTTGGTTATCAGCTGTTGGAGCTCTCTGGTGGATACTTTGGGGTCACTTATGTATATTATCATATCATATGCAAATAGTGATACTTTGACTTCCTCCTTTCCAATTTGAAGCCCATTGATTTCCATCTGTTGCCTTATTGCTCTGGCTAGAACTTCTAGTACTATATTGAATAGATAGGTTGAGAGTGGGCAGCCTTGTCTATTCTCTGATTTAGCGGGATTCTGATCTCTCTAATATTTTTAGCATGAAGGGGTATTGTATTTTGTCAAAGGTGTTTTCAGCATCTAATGAGATAATCATGTGTCTTTTTTTACTTTGAGTTTATTTACATAGTGGATTACATTGATGGATTTTCATATATTCAACCAAACTTGCATCCCTGGGATGAAGCCTACTTGATCATGGTGAATGATGGTTTTGATTTGTTCTTGATTCAGTTTGCGGTGATTTTATTGAGTATTTTTGCATCAGTATTTAAAAGCAAAATAGATCTGAAGTTCTTTTTCTTTTTGGGGCCTTTGTGTGGTTTAGGTATTAGTGTAACTGTGGCTTCATAAAACAAATTAGGTACTGTTCCTTCTGTTTCTATTTTGTGGAAGTTTGAAGATTATTGGTATTAGGTCTTCTTTGAAAGTCTAATAAAATTCTGCACTAAACCCATGTGGTCCTGAGTTTTTGTTGTTCTTGTTGTTGTTTGTGTGTTTGTTTTGTTGGTAGACTTTTAATGACTGCTTGTATTTCTTTATGGTTTATGTGACAGTTTAGATGGTTTATCTGATCCTGATTCAACTTTGGTTCCTTGTATCTATCTAGAAAATTATCCAATTCATCTAGATTTTCCACTTTTGCTCAATATAGGCTTTTGTAGTAGGATCTGATGATTTGTTTTTAATTCCTTTGGTTTCTGTTGTTATGTCTCCCTTTTCATTTTTGATTTTGATAATTTGGATACACTCTCTGTGCCCTCTAGTAAGTCTGCCTAAGGGTTTATCTATCTTGTTGATTTTCTCAAAGAACCAGTTCCTAGTTTTGTTGATTCTTTGTATAGTTCTTTTTGTTTCTACTGGGTTGATTTAAGCCCTGAATTTGATTATTTCCTGCTGTCTACCCCTCTTTGGTGTATTTGCTTCTTTGGGCTGTGAAGTATGCTGTCAAGCGTTTGGTGTACGCTCTCTCCACTTTCTTTTTCAAGGCACTCAGAGCTATGAGCTTTCCTCTTAGCACTGCTTTCACTGTATCCCATAAGTTTGGGTATGTTTGCCTTCATTTTTGTTAAATTCTAAAAAGTCTTTAATTTCTTTATTTCCTCCCTAACCAAGGTATTATTAAGTAGAGCATTCTTTAGCTTCCATGTGTATGTGGGCTTTCTGTCATTTTTGTTGTTATTGAAGACCAGCCTCAGTCCATGGTGATCTTATAGGGTGCATTGCAGTTATTTCTATTGTCTTTTATCAGTTGAACCAAGTCTTTTTCTGATTTGAAAATCTTATGCTCCAACTTCATTGGTTAGATTTTCTATGCTTTGTTTTATAGTTTAGCTTATTCTCTTATCCTGCCAATTCTTGGGTTGTTCTTTGGTTATTTCTCTGAGGTATTAAAAGTTGTGTTCATGTTTGTTTTTTCTTCATTTTTTTAATTTATTGATATTTTAATATGATGTTTCCCTAACTTTGCCTTCTGGCTCTGATAGTCTTTATTCTGTTTGATATAGCCTATTTGAAATTACTTTCTTATGTGATTTAAACTTTTTTTTTAAATTTTATACGTGTATATAGTTTATCTTGATTATATATACTAGCTCATTTTTCCTTTAGCTCATCGTGGCTGTTGCCCCCAAATCCATGCCATTAAAAACAATTACTGGGCTAAATTCAACTAGTGTTTCCTTTATGCTCGTGATTTTGAGACATGGCCAACCTACCAGTGACACCCTTCCAAAGAAAAATGATTCTCTCCCTTAGCCATCTTCTGCCAATAGTTGCTCAGTTGAGATGGGGCAATTGTAACTGGATTGGTATTATTATACTGGTCTTATGCAGGCAACCATAGCTGTGTGAATTCAGGGATACATGTACACAGGACAACACTCACTCTGCCTGCTACCTTCTTTTTACACCTTATTTTTCCCATGCTCTTTGAGTCTTGGCGTGCAGTGGTGGTGTTGAAATCGTTAGCTCCTCTGTCACTGAGCACTCAGAGTTGCTTATTCTTAGCCCTCACAATAGACTTTTCCAACTGCAATAAGAAGCTTATTTCGCCAAGGTTGGGACAAGCATAAATCTGTGGGTATAAATTCAAATATTTAGAAGCCAGTTTGATAATATTACCATTTGACAAACAGCATCAAAGGATTCTCTCTTAGAGTATATACCTTTTCTAGCTCTATGTTTTGACTCTTCTTACCTTACTAGTTATGAATTCCCTTTTGTGGGACAGTAACCAAATCCGTCCAAAGAGTTATTGTTTATACCCATAAACAATCTTGATTGTTCCAGGTCGCACAGCTTGCCTGGCAGGGTCTGTATTTTATAATGCAGTGTTCAGTGCTAGGGAATTATATATTTTTATTGGTTGATTTCTAGTATTTCTATATCCCTGTATTTCCCAAATCTCAGTTTTCTTGCAGAACTGTGTTGCTGGTATTATGTAGGTCTAGCATTAATGTCTTTATTTTAATTTGTCTTCGTGTTAGAAGTGTCCATCCTTTCTATTTCAATATCTTAATAGTCCAGTTTTAAGCTTTAAGAGGTTTTATTGTGCCTTGCTTTTTTGTATTTTTTTAAATTTCTAAGTTAGTATTTGTACATCAGTTAGGGGGTATATACCTTTGAAAATTTTTTTAATTTAGTAATTTTAAAATTTATTGAAGCTTATCTCAGTAATCATCTTCCAGATAATCATTACTTGTTCTACTTGTAGTGTCAATCATTTTCATTAGAAAACTCAATGCAAAAAAAAAAATCAAAAACAATTACTTTCATTATCTCTCTCTTTAGGATTGTTTCACACAGCTTAGTGTTAGAGAGATGTGATATAAATGTAGAGATATTGCTTCTTAATATCAAAGTCTGATACAAAGTTTCTGTGAGTTATACATAAAGTCCTAGAGATTGTTTAGGGCAATCGACATGAACTTTAGGTGAGTCTTGCTCTGAAGCAGTGGTGTAACAGTCACTGTGTTACCTGCTGTTCCTATGCCAACATCTGAAGCCTCTTCCATGTTTCCTCTGAGGATGCAGCAGGAACTATATCTTGTCTTATAGATTTTTAGTAGTTCAAACACTGTAGGTTGATACTTTTAGAGCTGTGTTCATTTTATGAGTATGTGTGTTTTACATGTCTGCCTGTCTGTCTGTGTTAGTGTGCACCATGTGGATGCAGTGCCCTTGGAGGCCAGCAGTAACAGATAATTGTTAACCAGTATATGGGTACTGGGAATGAAGCCCTGGTGCTTTGCAAGAGCAATTAGTAAGTGCCCTTAGCTACTGAAGCATATTTTCCGGCCCCTGGAAATATTAAAAAATTATCAAACAGAATGAGAAGCTAAGAAGTTTTTTTAAATTAAAAAATTAACTAATGTAAGAGTTAAAAGTTTGAATGCAATTAGAGGATCAAGTATTACATGAAATAGGCCAGGCCTTCCTCCACTCTCTGTCCCCAGCCTATGTGGAAGCTAGCAATATGTATCTCATGGAACTAGAGTCCAGACTATACATATGTTACATTACTAGGAGTGAAAGAAAAGGATTAGCAATTAGGTACAAAACAGATAGGAAGAATAGTTCCAGGGCTTTGAGCTCAGTGACGTGACTACAGTTAACTGATTTAGTTTATAGTTCAAAATAGCTATAAGAATGGATTTGAGGGCTGGAGAGCTGGCTCAGTGGTTAAGAGCACTGACTGCTCTTCCAGAGATCCTGAGTTCAATTCCCAGCAACCACATGGTGGCTCACAACCATCTGTAGTGAGATCTGATGCCCTCTTCTGGTGTGTCTGAAGACAGCTGCTCAAATACATAAGTAAATAAATCTGTTAAAAAATGGATTTGAATATTTTAAGCATAAATGCATGGCAAATGGGGCTGGGAAGAAAGCCCAGTTGGGAAAGTACTTGTCTTACAAGCTCAAGGACCTAAGCTTTATTCCTAGAATTCAAAGAGAAAAGGCTGGGCATGGTGGCATGCATTTGTAATCTCAGTATCGGAGAGTAGGAAACAGAAGGAACTCTGCAGACTAGACCCACTGGCTAGCCAGGCTAGCCTACTTACTGATTCAAGACTCTGTCTCAGCCTCCCAGAACCTGAGTAAGGACACCTGAGACTGTCCTCTGGCCTTATGTACATGCGCTCATGTACCTGCTCCTGTGTGTGTATCTGCCTTGGCTATTATTCTTTAGGAGTTGAGATGGTGTCTCTCTTTAGAACCCAGGGTCCTGTAATTAAACTAAACTGGGTGTCCTGGGATCCACAGGATCCTTCTACTTGTACTTCCCTCATGCTGGGCTTACAGTTGTGACAGCATGGCTGACTGTATGAATTTTGAAGATTGTGGTTCAAGCATCAAGTGGTTGTCTCTCTGGCCTCTTCCTGATGGTTTTCTCTTCCTTTCTTCGAGCTTTTGGTATGTCTGTGCTTTGTTTAGTACTTCTTGTTGGTGTCCTGTGTAGCTGCTCGCTCCTGACTTGTATTTAGTAGTACTCCGAGACTCTGCCCCTACTTTACTGAATTTTAGGATTTTACTTAGGTTCTTGGTTTTAACAATTTTCTTGGTATCAATAATTCTAAAACTGAACTATAACATCAATTGCATATTAAAATTTCAGTAGGTCAAAATAAAGCCCATTGCTTCTATGTCCCCATCACCAATTTTTTTCCTCTATATTATTTTCAGCAACATCTATTCAGCCAGCTACAAGAAAACCTCAACAACATTGATCTCTCCCTTGGTCCAAATTCCTCTGGAGTACTGCTCTCCCGAAGGGTGCTTATGGTCTCCTTAGCCATTGGCCCTCAGAAGCACTCATCGAGAGCCAACATAACATCTGGTGTCCCACACATACCTACTCTTCCAAAGCCTTTTATAATACTTGCCATGTTTCAGCACAGGATCGTGTCCTGTGGGTTAGTGCTTTTCCTTAATGTCTGAAGATTTCTATAGCAGTTAGTACTAATAGGTGATGAGTAACTTTTATATAATTTCAGAAATGTTTACCTGATCATATCCTCGGATTCTTTTGTTCTTTACTTGTTTATCTAATAATAAATTTAAGATTATGATCTTTTTGTGTGCAAAAGTTTCTAGCACTCCTTGTCTACCTAATAGAATTCCAACTATACCAAGGTAGTCAACACCGTAATAAGCTGGTCCTTCCTATCCCTCCCTTCATCTCTCTGTGTCTCGTCTGTCTGTCTGTCTGTCTGTCTCTCTCTCTCTCTCTCTCTCTTCCTCTCTCTCTCCCTCTCTCACTCTCGCTCTCATTCTAAATGTGTATTATTCTTTAGCCACATAACTCCATGTTCTTTGCTAATATTTGTGTTTTGTATTGGGAACTTGTAGAATTTTTAAACGGAAATTGGAGAATAAGGAGATCCGGGGTGAGCGAGAGAAGATGGAGATGCTTTGGAATGGGAATGATCAGAGCACATGCAACAGTGAAAGTCACAGTGCAGGCCATGGTTCTATATAGTGAACATGCAACACCAAAAATCTGCTGCTTTCTACAAATGCTTAATCTCCCCCCCCAACCCCCCGTGTGTGGCTGCTGAGCTAGATTGCATAGAAATACAAAGATGGATACATTCCACGTAGTAGTCTTTTATATCTCTTAAGTTTTCCTTTGGTGAAAAATTCTATCTTACACAACTTAAGTGAACTTTATCTGTGACATGTCCATAGTCATCTTACGTACTAAAGTGTTGTTAATATCCACATCAAAAATGTATTACAGCCTGCCGTTTTTGTGAGTATACATGCATCTCCCTCATTGAGGTGGAATTCCTTAATGGTGGAGATTGTCTGTTTTTTGTCATTTGTTGATTGCTGCATGGAAGGGGAAGGTTATAGGTAGTTACTGAGTTTGGAGATGAGCCCTAACCACAGGCAAAGCTGCAAAAAAGAGAGTATGCTTGTTGCCCCAGCAACAAGAGATCCAAGAGGGTAAGGTTGGAGTGGGTGGATGGGGAGCATCCTCTTAAAGGCAAAGGGGAAGGTTCATGGGGTGGGGCTTGCGGAGGGGAGACCAGGAAGGGGGACAACATTTGGAATGTAAATAAATAAAATAATCTTTAAAAAAAGAAAAAAAGAGTTATTATATACCCACTTTCCCTTGTCCTAGTGTGCTACAGAATTACCTTACAATAATGGTCATTAATGAAGATTAGATTGACATGTTGGTTTAACACCTGGGTGGACACAGTGATCCAGAAAGTTAGGGCATTAATGAAGAAAGCTGTGTTAAACCACAGCCAAAGAACACGCTTTCGGAAAGAGAGCACAGGCAGTGGCCTAAACTCTGAAATAAGAAGGGAGCTGATTATAAATAGGTCATTGGATTTGGCAGGTATAGGTCACTGTTGACTTACACGAGTGAGTTCCATAACATAGCAAAAGACGTCATGTGGCAATGAGTTCTAAAATACAGCATTCTTCCTCTTAATTATAAAACTTGAGCTGATATTTTTATGGAAGCTGGCTGGCAGACAAAATGTAGCTGTATCATCTAAGTAAAGACCTAGAATCCTGAATATGTTACATTAATTTAGAGCGGCTCTCTATATCTTTTGTCAGTGTGTAGCCAGTGGTAGAATTGATTTTTTTTTTTTCTAAAGAAATCTAGAGACTTAAAAGACTATTGCAGCAACGTCGTGATCACAGCAACTGTCAGCACCACTGGCGTGCTGACTCAGCATGGCAGATACCATGTTTTTCATAATTGTTTTTGATTATTCATTCTTCAGAAATAAAACACCAATGCCATCTCAACATGGTGTCCCAGGTATGACAAAACATGGTAATAAAGCAGGGAACAGCAGAGTTTATATACATCTAAAGTGTTTGCTTCTAGTATAGCTAATGTTCTTTCAGTAAGTTTTAGCAGTATCAAAACTCTTTCTCGCCCGTCTTTCAACAATCACATACAAAGTTGTCTTAAAAATAATTTAAGCAGAGATAGGGGTAAGAAGAGGGAATGGATGCATAAGAATTCTAAGTTACTCAGCATTTCTGTTATATTGGACAAGCCTTGTTACGCCATAATTCTTAGCAATTTATTATGAGTTAGTGATCTTTAGGAAATAGCTACTATCTGACCTTACATTTGAACGTACATTTTCCTTATTGATTTTGCTTAATCACAGATGTGTTTTGTGTACCCACCTTAACATCTCAGTAGTTTATTCATTAGTAGTCATTCTTGCCACATTACTTTTTTCCCCTTATTTATTATGTATCTTTCAGTTTTACAGAAATTCTTCTTTGAATTTTGTAATCTAGATAGATGTTTGTCACCAGCTGTCCATAATTTCATTTCACTAGCATATACATTTTATTATAATTCATATTTTAATCTAATTATATTTAAATATGTATTATACAAACACAAAAATCAAACCTGTTGTCCTTAAGATTATGTAGACCAAGATATTTTAGATTAGCAATCTTGGTAGATTTCCTTCATAAAGTATAATAGTTAAGCAAATATTGGATGTCAGTTAAATATATAATAGTTCAACAGAGATTGAATATCAGTTAATGGTTCCTCAAGTCTGCTTATTGATGTCTGTTGTTCTAAGAAATTAGATGGTTTTTATGATATGCTTAATGTTTGTTAAGCTTTTTGTGGTACTGGGAATGGAACACAGGGCCTTGCAAACGTTAGGCCAACACTGTCACTCTGAACTATTCCCTCTGCTAAGAAATAAAAGATAGATGTTAATTACTGAGTGATAGAATGTAGAGTTTCATAAAGCTAGAATTGAATTTGTGGTTACAGTAAGAGCCCAGTAAATATTTTTTGACTGTCGGTATACCTTTTATCAACTAGGAAATGAATAGGTTTATAGCTTACAAGATCACAGAAGATCACAGTTAAAAATGGAAATAAAAGGATTATACTTTACAAAAGGCCTCTTAGTCCAGTTTTAGCACTGTTAAACATAAAACTTTAAAGTCTTGAAAATTCTTACTAGACCAAGGGTTATTTCAAACTTTGAAAGTATTTCTTGAAATATGAGAAATTTAGAGTATGCCTAGCTCACATAAATGAGTTTGAGTCCTTTTTCCTTGAAATCAAATATAACTTGAATAATTAAATAAAATACTGTATCTGTGCTTGTATTCATTTATTTTGATAATGTCAATATTTATTCCTGTAAGAGTGGACAGCAGTATAGGTAGAAAGAAATGCCGTCTAATGATGCATACTTTTTCCTCTGGTACCTGAAGGTTAAATGGGTAGCAAACAGAATGCCTTAAACAAGATTGGTATATTGATTAAAACGCTGATTTAACAGCTCGCAGTTTCCCCTTGGAAACCTGCAAAAGATAAGCCAGCTGCTGTCTTAGAGTGCTCAGTGTCCACGGAGAGTACACTATCTATCATCACAATATGGTGATGAGAGGTGTTTTATGTTTGTGTTAATTTCCCCCACTAAATCAGTAATTATTACAATCCTGTCCCTGCTGTTTACCCTGCAGCTGTTTTTCCATTTGTCGAGAGAGCGGGTGTTCTCTGAGGACCGCACACGTTTCTATGGTGCAGAAATTGTCTCTGCTTTGGACTATCTACATTCTGGAAAGATTGTGTACCGAGATCTCAAGGTAAAAAAAAAAGTAATCAAAATTGGTTTTTTTCAGAGACTGTAGGGACAAACAAAGTAATTACAAAGTTACACAGTTTTGAGAAAAGCACTTTTCTTAGGAATGTTGTTTGCAGTAGTTGATCTGAAATTTCATTCACTGATATGTAAGTAGTTTTTTTTAAATGGTTTTGGTTCTTTGCTATATAAATATATGTAGCACAGATCTACCAAGAGTAATTTCATTTTTCTGTAAATGTCCTAATTATAGAAATGGTAAACATATTAATCAAAGTCAGATGATTTGCAAGCTCATTATTATATTCAAACATCATAAGATATTTATGAAGAAGCTTCAATAAAAAGGTTATGGGAAAGGAAATATCTATTTTTCATTGTAGTATTAATTTTTTGATAGGATCGGTTCCCTCACATATTTTCCTATAAACTCAGTAGTTTGCTTAGTTTACTTCTCCACCCAGTATTGGTTATATTGGTGAAGAGGCCTGGCCATCTCTGGTCTGTTGTGAGTAGCCCTTAGTGGAGCGAGACTATGAAAGACCAGGTGGTAAATGCTTTGGCTATTCTGTCTGTGAACGTGCTTATTGGAACCGTTCTGCTCTGAATTGAAAGGTAAAGCAGCCCTAGCCATTATGTAAGCAATATACTTGGCTATACGTCTACAAATCTACTTAAGAAGCAGCCAGTGGGGGTTGGGGATTTAGCTCAGTGGTAGAGCACTTGCCTAGCAAGCGCAAGGCCCTGGGTTCGGTCCCCAGCTCTGAAAAAAAGAAAAAGAAAAAAAGAAAAAAGAAAAAAGAAGCAGCCAGTGGTTTAGATTTGATTTATATACTGTAGTTTACTGCTCCCTTCAGAAGGCTGTGTAAGCAAATGGTAATTCTCATGATATAGTCATGAATAAGATTAGCTTTGTTACGGATTCTGATCATGGTTTATTTTCAACATCAGATTCTTATTTTAGTATCTTCCTTAAAATGCAAATCATAGGGCTGGGAGCACAACTCAGTGAAAGGGCACTTGCCTAGTTTAAGTATGACACTGAGTTCCATCTCAGGACACAGGCAGCTAGTTCTGAGGTTAGGATGGGGAAGCTAGAAGTCCTCCCACCCACTATTGGCATATTTTTTATTAGGTTCTTATACCTCTCTTCCTCCTAACCCTTATTCCACCCTGATCTCCACCGCCACCCTGCCAACAGTAGGTGAGACAGAAAGAAGGTTAGAGTAGAAAAGGGACATAGACCTCTGTAGGCCTACCCCACTCCCAGCATCTCGTTGGCTCTCAGGGAGGTAGATGTGATGCTCTCTCTTTCTCATTGGCTTGCTCCATTGCCTGATCCAGCTTCAGTGGTCTCTAGCCATGCAGGCAGATTCTAGCTTGGCTCAGAGAGAAATCAGCAGTGGATTGGCCAGCATTGCAACTGGGCAGCTTGGCTAAATTCCTCCTACAGAAACCAAAACACTCACTATAGAACACTGAAGTAAAATCACAGATATGAGGCTGCCCTGGGCAGTTTAGTGAGACTCTGCCTCAAAATAAAAATACAGGTCTGGGAGCTAGCTTCATGCGTAACGTGGTTGCTGTGCAAGCAAGAGGACTTGAGTTCTGACTTCAGTACCCATATAAAATCCAAGTGTGGTCACATATGTCTGTACCTCTAGCACTGAGACAGTGAAGACAAGTGGATCCTGTGGGGATTTCTGGACAGCAGTTTAACCTAAATGGCAAGGTTCAGGTCCAGCGCTGCCTCAGAAAGCAGGTTCTCACAGGCACACCACGCACAAATTACCCCAGAGCGTGCACTCACATCAGTTAGTTCTGCAACCTGAAATAGAGTAAAAGTCAGCTCTGTAACAGGAGCCTTTCCAACACAGAGACACACACGCACGCATGCACACATGTGTGCTTTAACACAGTAGACTGGCCTACTCTGGGTTGAAACATTAGTACTTAGGGAAAAATTGAAATCATGTGATACTGCTTACCTGTTAAAATTTGATTGACAATTGCCATATTGATTATATACCTAGTTCATTTAAAATATAATTTGATCTTTAGAAATAGAATTACATGAGATTTTCGTGGAATTCCATTTTGTATGAAATGGGGTCTGTATCTAAGAAATCATGGTTATCTCCTTACTCTTGTCTTATTTATATAAAACCATTGGAACTCTTAATTTTTATATAATTATGTGAGCAGGTACCTAGTTTGTTTCAAGATGTTCTTATTACTTTTTTTTTTAATTCTTTTTTTACAGTCCTCCTGGTCTGCCCTCTGGCTGTTCCTCATCCCATACCTCCTCCCCTGTCTCTAAGAGGGATGTCCCTACTCCAAATCCCACCCTACCAGACCCAGCCACTCCCTGGGGCCCCAAGTCTCTCAAGGGTTAGATGCTTCTCTCACTGAGACCAGACCAGGGAGTCCTCTGCTGTGTATGTGTCAGGGCCTCATATCAGCTGGTGTTGCTGCCTGGTTAGTGGTCTTCATATGTGGTCACCATCCTCTTCACCTTCTTCCAGCCTTTTCCTAAATCAACCACAGGGGTCCCTGACTTCAGTCATGTGGGTATAAGTATCTGCATCTGACTCTTTCAGCTGCTTCTTGAGTCTCTCAGAGGGTAGCCATGCTAGGCTCCTGTTTGCAAGCATACCATAGCATCAGTAAGAGTGTCAGACCTTGAAGCCTCCCCTGGAAATGGATCCCGATTTGGGCTGTTGCTGGACCTCCTTTCCCTCAGTCGCTTCACCTTTTTCATCCCTGCAGTTCTTTCAGACAGGAGCAATTTTGGGTCAGTGTTTTTGACTTTGAGATGGCAACTCCATCCCTCCACTTGATGCCCTGTCTTTCTACTGGAAGTAAACTCTACAAGTTCCCTCTCCCACTGTAGGGCATTTCATCTAAGGTCCCTCCCTTTGAGGTCTGAGAGTCTCTCACCTCCCGGGTCTCTACCAGAGAGAGACATTCTAGAGCCCCATCCCCACCCCTCACCCCTGCACACATGCACACCTCCCAAGGTTGCTTGTTTCCATTCTTTCTGCTAGTCCTCAGGGCTTCAGTTCTTTTCCACCACCCAATACCTGATCATGTTCCCCTTTTCCCAACTCTGTCTCCTTTCCCACCCAGGTACTTCCTTCTTTCTCCATCTCCCGTGATTGCTTTCTTCTCCCTCTTACGTGGCATTGAGGCATCCTCACTTGGGTCCTTCAGCTTGTTATCCTTCTTGAGTTCTGTGGACTAAATCTTGGGAGTTCTGTACTTTTTGGCTAATCCACTTATCAGTGAGTACACACCATGCACGTCCTTTTGGGTCTGAGTTACCTCACTCAGGATGACATTTTCTAGTTCCATCCATTTGCCTGCAAAGCTCACGATGTTTTTATTCCTAATAGCTGAGTGGTGTTCCATTGTGTAAATGAACCACATTCTCTGTACCCATTCTTCTGTTGTGGGACATCTGGGTTGTTTCCAGCTTCTGGCTATCACAAACAAACAAGGCGGCTTGAACATAGTGGAGCACATGCCTCTGTGTCACGGTAGGGCATCTTGTGGGTGTATGCCCAAGAGTGGTGTAGCTGTGTCATTCTTGTTTATGTTTAAGTAACTATTTTAAAGAGTAACTTTTATAAAATATTATTTCATACAGTTATAATAAAATGTAGTATAGTTGTATAGTCAATTAAATTTTACATGAAGGATCAGAGTACTATACTTAAAAATAATGAGCTATACAGCTATAAAACATCTAGTTCAGGGATGTGTAAATGTCTGAGTACCAGAATAAATAAAACTCAACCTAATGATTATGTTTAATTTTTTTAGAATTACAAATATGATATATCACCTTTACATCTGTCTATATGCTGAATATAGATGCTTTAAAAAGCCTAATTAGATGGCGTAATGGTAAATATTAATTTTCTAAATATACCTAGATATTGTTAACTGTCTCTTCATGAGTTTACCTTTTCCATCACTACTCATGCTTATGAATCATACTTACAGCAGAAAAGAAGGCAGAGAAGCCTGGAGTTAAGGAAATGAGAATAGTTTTTAAATTACTGGGTAAATCCCTGTTAGTGGTGGTAGATAGAATTACTGGTTTACAGAGATCTAAAGAAGACTGTCCATTTGAGTGATGGCATCGTTGTTGAATATAACAGTCAAAGGGTAGTAGTATTGTCTCCAACATTTCTTTCTTTCTTTTTTTTTTTTTAATAAGCAAAGGCGAGGTTTATTATGGAGATCTATTACGGGGATCTCCGGGCCGACACGTATCCTGCGCAGGAGACAGAGGTGTCGACTGTCTCCAACATTTCTAATCACGTGAATTATTATTAAAGTTTTGTTCCCACATAATTGTTGATGAAATTAGACTTAACTTATTGAAATATAAAATAAGCAAGTACTTTATGTGTGAATGCCCATAATGTAGTTGTGATATGCAGACTTTAACTTTACCAGACATTTAAATGTTCTGTTCTCTCAAATTTTACTCCCTTTTAAATGTTGCATTAATTTAAACTTTGAAATACACGTGAAGTGTAGGCTAGAGCACGTGACTATATATCACAGAATACATATGATAAGGAAGCAGAATTTAAAGTTTATGTGCGTGTTGTTTGCATCTGCAGTTCATAAAGCGATGCATGAACTTTTAGGTAGGGTAACAAAATGCAAAGCTGGTGTGCACATTTGAGACAATGTTCTGCAAGCCTAAAAACATCACCTCCTTAAGGTAACAGACTAAACTGACAGCAGTAAGATTATTGGAACATGGATGTGTCAGCTTTCTGTTAACGATAACATAATTCTTAAAAAGAAAAGGAATTTAATTTAGCCTATAGTTTTAGTGACTCCATTCCTTTCCAAGATCAGGTGGACCCTTTGCTTTTAGATCTCTGATTTGAGGATTCCAGATAGCAATACAGGAAGCACTTGGTAGAAGAACCTGTTTTAACTCATCAGTGAAAAAGCGAAGAAGAGAAAGGACATTCCTACCTTCCTCTAGGACTCTCACCAGGCCCCACTTCCTAAAGACCCTACAAGTGTATACAAGTAACTTTTATTCATCAGATGTAATTGTTCTCGCAAAGGCTTATTGCTGACAAACTCACCCTTTTGAGTTCTTTATGAACTCTGGCTGGCTGGTTCAGCTCAGCTTTTCTGGCTCAAATTCCTCTACAAGCAAACTGATTAGATCTGGCTTTCGGAGCTCCTCACTGAATTGTTCTGCTTGGCCTCAAATTAACCCTGGCACTATGTTCTAATCTTCTGACTCCTCTTATTCTTTGGGTTCAGCTGCTTCTGCCGACCTGCACTGAACTGCAAGAACCCACCTACAAACGCAACTGCAATGCACAGTACTCACTCCAAACTGACACTGGTTCCTGGCACTGCCCTCTGAGGTCACATCTCTTTCCCATCTTTTCTCTTGATAGTCGGGTGTATCCTATCTGACTCATTCTGTCAGCGCTTTCTCTGATTCATCATTTTTTCCTGCCCTTCAGTTAGACCTTACTTTCAAACATGGCTACTTCCTTCTACAAATTAACTTTACCTTCATTGTTTGGGATTAAAGTTGTGTGCTAGGGGTGTGTCTGCATTTCAACCAGATCACACAGACCTGGATCTTTGGATGTTATCCCTTGCCAGAGCAGCCATATTGCTGGATTAAAATTCCTTTACATAGATACCCTTCCTCTTCTCTTCTAACAGCACTAGCCTAAACATGAAGCTTTAAAAGCCAGCTAAAGTGCAAAGTACAGACCACAAATCTTATTTCCTAGTCTAATGTGCTTTTGTTTATAACATTCTTCCTAATGTCCAAATGAAATCTAGATAAGAAAATGCAAATGCATTGGATTAGGTCTACTTATTTTAAAAGTCTTATGTGTATAGGTGACTTTAGTGTATCTAGGTAGATGTGTGGAAGTCAGAGGATGTCACCTTGTGTGACTTTCCTCACCTTCCACCTTGTTTGAGACAAGGTCTCCTGTTATTACTGCCTGCACCAGGCTAGATGGATCTTGTGTTTCCAAGGGTTTTGTCTACTACCCATATCACTGCAGGGACGGAGATACATTTCCACGGGTCCCAGGGATCTGCACTTGGATTGCAAGCCTTTTATTAATGGAACCATGTTCACAGCCCTTATATTTTCTTTTTAAATTTAATTTTTTATTTGTGTGTGTTTGTCTTTCTGTCTGTCTTTTTCTGTGATTGTGAGTGCCCACAAAGACCGGAAACTGAACTCCAGGCCTTTAGAAGATTAGTAGGTACTGCTAAATTTTGAGCCATCTCTCCAGTCCCCAGTCCTTTAGAATTTTTATAAATCTAAAAGTTTAAAATCTAAAGCAATCTAAAATGAATAAAAATCTAAAGTAAATCTAAAATATTTGAGTGACTGTTTTAGATACCAGATAGTTTAGAACAACATCATCAAAACCTGATTTTAGGCCAAGAGTGATGGCTTGCACCACTCTTTAATCCAGGCGGATTTAATTTAATTTAATTTAGGAGGCAGAGTGTGGTAGATCTCAGAGTTCAATGTCAGCCCTGCTTTCGAAAGTAAGTTACAGGCCAGGCAGAGCTATAAAGTGAGACCCTGTCTTAAAAAAGACCTACCCTTCTCCCCACGATTTAGGCGCTCATTTTGATCAGTTTGAGTAGACTCCGATCTTATAATGAACTTGTAAACCTTTACGTGCAAACTAATTTGAGATACCTACAGTAGCTGGACTTCTTTAGAAAAAATTCACTTAGCAAGGGGCTGTTGGGAGGGAGGGCAAGTGAGTGCTGGCATCCTGTGGTGATCAGAAGATACCTTATGGGAATCAGCCCTTTCTTTCCACCCCATGGGCTCCAGCAATCAGGTGCCTTACACACCTGACTTACTTACATTTTGAAGTTCATAAGAACGGATGAAGAGAAGGTTTCAAAGCCTTATTCAAGTATTTGTTGTGTGTCTCTTCCTGGGTTGCTTATATGAAAAGAGCTGATACCTATGTGCAGTGTCCCATTCAGCACTGGAAACTTATTAACTTAGGAAATTTTCTTGGTTCTTGTTTATTAATAACGCTTTTAATAAAGCTTTTGTTATGTTTTCAGAAAACATAATTTGCCTAAATTACTAATATAAGTCATTATAGGAAATTTAGTTTTACTAAGTATCTCCTTAATAAATACTTACATTGCCTAATAAAAATTGATATCATGTCAGTATACCATAAAAATGTGAGGATATCTCTTTGCAGACTCTTTGTAGGTGTTACAAACACTATCTGTAATGACTCTGGTTGTTCGTGTCCAGACACCATTATTCTATACTTGGCTAACCCTGACCTTAGACTTCATTTAATTCTTTATCTATTAATATGTGGTGTGAAACTCAGATGAGATATGAAGGTATACAATTTGGTGCAATTCAGAATTTTTTAAAAATAGAATTTCCCTATGATTTATAAAAATGTTTATTTTATTTTTTTGTATCTAGCAACTCAGAAGTTTTTTTCAAATGCCGAGAAATGATGTTATATTTCTCTTTTAAGACTGATTTCTGGTGCATATAAATTACATGAGCAGGATCAGTGTAATATACACCGATAGTGCAGTCTACCAGAGGATAGAATATTTATTCAGTTTTTTCTTATTGTTATTTATTATTTGAGCTTTTACAACAGCTATACATTTTACATGTTAACATGTAGGCTCTGTAAAGACGTTAACTACAGCCACATCTCTTTCCAGGGCCCTATTAATGATTTTTCAAAATTGTTCTCTTGTTGTTGAAGCTTATAAAATAAATTATGCTGTTTTCACACACAGTTGGAGAATTTGATGCTAGATAAGGATGGCCATATAAAAATTACGGATTTTGGACTTTGCAAAGAAGGGATCACAGATGCAGCTACCATGAAGACATTCTGTGGTACACCAGAGTATCTGGCACCAGAGGTATGCACAAGTTCATTTTACAGAAAAAATAACACCAGTGTTTCTCAAAACATTTAAATATTTTTGTCAAGTTGCAGTATTCACTATTTTAAGCAAGATTTCAATCAGAATAATTTAATCGCTTTTAACTCAATGATGTAGTATTTTAAGACCACAAACATGAAAATTAAATTTTGTACAGTTCATAAGCACATTTTTAATAAAGTAGATTAGGTTATTTTTTTCTTTGATATATTTTACTTTCTCACTCTATTCATTTTAGTTCATTTGTTAATTTAGGATAATTGAGTAACTTCTGTAAGCATATTTATGGTTTTATAGAATATCTTGGACTTTACCTAGAAGCAGAGATTGTAGTGAGTGTTGTTGGTATTTGGTTCTTACTACTGAAAACTGTTGTTGAAGAAACTGAAAAAATGACTTACTTACATTTTGAAGTTCATAAGAACGGATGAAGAGAAGGTTTCAAAGCCTTATTCAAGTATTTGTTGTGTGTCTTCTCTATGTTGGGGGTTTTTTGTTTAATATGCCAATATAGGAACAAGATAGAAAATGACTGTCCAGTGAAGGAAATTCTATTGGACAGAGACTATGTATGTATAAAACATGCTCACATACACATATGTGTGTGTGCATAAACATATATGTGTGTGCATAAACATATATACGTGCATATATATATATATAGCATATGTGTATGTGTATATCCTAGGTTCCATAGTGAAAAATGAAAAATAATAAAGGAAAAGATATGCTTTAATGTAGTAGCTTTTTTTCTTTTGTTTTTAATTGGATATTTTATTTATTTACATTTCAAGTATTGCCCCCTTTCCTGGTTTCTCCTCTGCAATCCCACTATCCCATCTACCTTACCCTGACTCTATAAGTGTGCTCACCCACCCACCCACCCACCCACTCCTACCTCACCGCCCTAGCATTCCCCTACACTGAGATATCAAGCCTTCACAGGACCAAGGGCTTCCCCTCCCATTGATGCCATAAGGCTCCTTCAGCTCCTTTAGTCCTTCCCCTGATTGCTCCATTGGGGTCCCTTTGATCAGTCAGATGGTTGGCTTCGAGCATCCTAATCAGTATTGGTCAGTATCTGGCAGAGCCTCTCAGGAGAGAGCTGTATCAGGCCCTGTCAGCATGCACTTCTTGGTATCAGCAATAGTGTCTGGGTTCGGTGACTGCATATGGGATGGATCTCCAGGTGGAACAGTCTCTGGATGGCCTTTCCTTCAGTTTCTGCTCCACTCTTTGTCCTGATATTTCCTTTAGATGGGAGCAATTCTGGGTTAAAATTTTGGAGATGGGTGGGTGGCCCCATCCATTAAGCAGGGGGTCATGCCTGTCCTCTGGATCTCCTCCATCTCCTCCCATACCTGATTCTGCCCCTCTTTTCCTCTCCCCTCCTGCCTTCCTCCCAAGTCCCTCCCACCCTCTATTTCCCTTGATTATTTTGTTCACCCTTATAAGTGGGACTGAAGTATTCACACTTTGGTCTTCTTTCTTCTTGAGCTTCATGTGGTCTGTGAGTTGCATTGTGGGTATTCCAAACTCTTTGCCTAATATCCACTTATCAGTGAGTGCATACCATGTATGTTCATTTGTGTCTGAGTCACCTCACTCAGGATATTTTCTGGATCCATCCATTTGCCCGTGAATTTCATGAGTCATTTTTTTAATAGCTGAGTAGTGTTCCATTGTGTAAATGTAACACATTTTCTGTATCCATTTCTCTGTTGAGGGACATCTTGGTTGTTTCTAGCTTCGGGCTATTATAAATGAGGCTGCTATGAGCAGAGTGGAGCCTGTGTCCTTGTTACATGTTGGAGCAACATTTGGATATATGCACAGGAGTGGTATAGCTGGATCCTCAGGTAGTACAATTTTCTGAGGAACCGCCAGACTGATTTCCACAGTGGATATATCAGCTTACAATCCCACCAGCAGTGGGGGAGTGTTCCTCTTTCTCCACATCCTCACCAGTATCTCAGCCTGAGTTTTTGATCTCAGCTATTCTGACTGGTCTGAGGTGGAATGTCAGAATTGTTTTGATTTGCATTTCCCTGATGACTAAGGACATTGAACATTTCTTTAGGTGCTTCTCAGCCATTCAATATTCCTCAGCTGAGAATTCTTTGTTTAGCTCTGTACCCCATATTTTAATTGGGTTATTTGACTCTCTGGAGTCTAACTTCCTGAGTTCTTAGTATATTTTGGATATTAGCCCTCTATTGTATGTAGGGCTGGTAAAGATCTTTTCCCAATCTGTGGGTTGCCATTTTCTCCTATTGACAGTGTCTTTGCCTTACAGAAGCTTTGCAGTTGTATGAGGTCTCATTTGTCAATTGTTGATCTTAGACCATGAGCCATTGGTATTCTGTTCAGGAAATTTTCCCCTGTGCCAATGTGTTCAAGGCTCTTTCCCACTTTCCCAGTTTTTCTTCTATTATATTCAGTGTATCTTTTTTTTTTTTTTTTTTTTTTGTGGAGGTCCTTGATCCATTTGGGCTTGAACTTTGTACAAGGAGCTAAGAATGAGTCAATTTGCACTTCTACATGCTGACTGCCAGTTGAACCAGCACCATTTGTTGAAATGCTTTCTTTTTTCTGTTGGATGGTTTTGGTTTCTTTGTCAAAGATCAAGTTACCATAATGTGTGGGTTCATTTCTGGGTCTTCAGTTCTATTCCATTGATCTACCTGCCTGTCTCTGTACCAATACCATGCTGTTTTTATCACTACTGCTCAGTAGTACAGCTTGAGGTCAGGGACAGTGATTCCTCCAGATGTTCTTTTATTGTTGAGAATGGTTTTCGCTATCCTGGATTTTTGTTATTCCAAATGAATTTGAGAAGAGTTGGAATTTTGATGGGGATTGCACTGAACCTGTAGATTGCTTTTGGTAAGTTGCCCATTTTTACTATGTTAATCCTGCTGATCCATGAACAGGGGATATCTTTCCATCTTCTGAGGTCTTTTTCTATTTCATTCTTCAGAGACTTGACGTTTTTGTCATACGGATCTTTCACTTGTTTGATTATATTCACTCCCAAATATTTTATATTATTTGTGACTGTTGTGAAGGGTGTCACTTCCTTAATTTCTTTCTCAGCCTGTTTATCCTTTGAGTAGAGGAAGGCTAGTGATTTTTTGAGTTAATTTTATATGCAGCCACTTTGATGTTTATCAGCTGTAGGAGTTCTTTGGTAGAATTTTTGGAGTTACTTAAGTACACTATCATATCATCTGCAAGTATTTATATTTTGACTTCATCCTCTCCAATTTGTATCCCTTTGACCTCCTTTTGTTTTCTAATTACTCTAACTAGAATGTCAAGTAGTATATTGAATAGATAAGGAGAGAGTGATCAACCTTGTCCAGTCTCTGTTTTTGTGGGATTGGTTCAAGTTTCTCTCCATTTAGTTTGATGTTGGCTACTGGTTTTCTATATACTGCTTTTACTGTGTTTAGGTATGGACCTTGAATCCTGATCTTTCCAAGACGTTTACCATGAAGGGGTGTTAAATGTTCTCAAATGCTTTATCTAATGAAGTGATCGTGGGGTATTTTCTTTGAGTTTGTTTATGTGGTTGATTACATTGATGGATTTCTGTATATTGAACCAGGACAGGATGAAGCCTACTTGTTCATGATGGATGATAGTTCTGATGTGTTCCTGGATTCGGTTTGCAAGAATTTTATTGAGTATTTTTGCATCGATACTCATAAGGGAAATTGGTCTGAAGTTCTCTTTCTTTTTTTGGGGGGTCTTTGTATGGATTAGGTATTAACATAATTGTGGCTTCATAGAGGAATTTGGGTAGTGTTCTTCTGTTTCTGTTTTGTTGAATAGTTTGAAGAGTATTGGTATTAGGTCTTCTTTGAAGATCTGATAGAATTCTTCACTAAACCCATCTGGTCCTGGGCTTTCTTTGGTTGAAAGACTTTAAATGACTGCTTCTATATCTTTAGAGTTATGGGATTGTTTAGGTGGTCTATATGATCCTGAGTTAACTTTGGTACCTAAAAATCTGCCCAGAAAATTGTCCATTTCCTCCAAATTTTCCAGTTTTGTTGCGTATAGGCTTTTATAGTAGGATTTTTTTAATTTCCTCAGATTCTGTTATTATTGTCTCCCTTTTCATTTCTGATTTTGTTAATTTGGGTACTCTCTCTATACCCTCTGGTTAGTCTGGCTAAGGGTTTATCTATCATTGTTGGTTTTCTGAATGAACCAGGTCCTGTTTTTGTTGATTGTTTGAATAGTTCTTTTTGTTTCCACTTGATTGATTTCAGCCCTGAGTTTGATTATCTTCTGCCATCTACTCCTCTTGGGTGTATTTTCCTCTTTATGTTCTAGAGCTTTCAGGTGTGCTGTTAAGCTGCTAGCGTATGTTCTCTCCAGTTTCTTTCTGAAGGCACTCAGTGCTGTGAGTTTTCCTCTTAGCACTGCTTTCACTGTGTCCCATATGTTGGGGTATCTTGTGCCTTCATTTTCACTAAATTCTAAAAAGTCTTTAATTTCTTTCTTTATTTTTTCCTTGACCAAGTTATCATTGTGTACAGAGTTGTTCAGCTTCCATGTGTATGTGAGCTTTCTGTCATTTTTGTTGTTAGTGAAGATCAGCCTTACTCCGTGGTGATCTGATAGGATGCATGGGATTATTTCTGTCATCTTGTATCTGTTGAAGCCTGTGACTGATTATATAGTCAATTTTGAAGAAGGTACCATGAGTTACTGAGAAGAAGGCATATTCTTTTGTTTTAGTATGAAATGTTCTATAGATATCTGTCAAATCCATTTGGTTCATAACTTCTGTTAGTTTCACTGTGTCTCTGTTTAATTTCTGTTTCCATGATCTGCCCATTAATGAGAGTGGAATATTGGAGACTCCCACTATTATTTTGTGAGCTTTGAGCTTTAGCAAACTTTCTCTTATGAATGTGGGTGTCCTTGCATTTGGAGCATAGATGTTCAGAATTGAGAGTTCATTGTGGTAGATTTTTCCTTTGATGAGTATGAAATGTCCTTTCTTATCTTTTTGGATAACTTTTGGTTGAAAATCGATTTTATTTGCTATTAGAATGGCTAATACTAGTTGTTTTTTGGACCATTTGCTTGGAAAAAATTTTTCCAGCCTTCACTCTGAGGTAGTTTCTGTCTTTGTGACTGAGGTGTATTTCCTTTGTGCAGCAAAATTCTGAGTCCTGTTTCCCTATCCAGTCTGTTAATCTATGTCTTTTTATTGGGGAATTGAATCTCTTGATATTAAGTGATATTAAGGAATAGTAATTGTTGTTTCCTGTTATTTTTGCTGTTAGAGGTGGAATTATGTTTGTGTGACTCTCTTCTTTTGGGTATTTATGGAAAGATACTGTGTAAATTTGGTTTTGTCATGGAATATCTTGAGCTCTCCTTCTATGGTAATTAAGAATTTTGCTGGATATAGTAGCCTGGGCTGGCATTTGTGTTCTCTTAGAGTCTGTATGACATCTGCCCAGGATCTTCTAGCTTTCATATTCTATGTTGAGAAGTCTGGTGTAATTCTGATAGGTCTGCCTTTGTATGTTACTAGGCCTTTTCCCCTTACTTCTTTTAATATTCTTACTTTGTTTTGTTCATTTGGTGTTCTATTATGTGACGGGAGGAATTTTTTTTCTGGTCCAATCTATTTGGAGTTCTGTAAGCTTCCTGTATGTTCATGGGCTTCTCTTTCTTTGGGTTATGGAAGTTTTCTTCTATAATTTTGTTGAAGATATTCACTGGCCCTTTAAGTCAGGAATCTTCACTATCTTGTATACCTATTATCCTTAGGTTTGGTTTTATTATTGTGTCCTGGATTTCCTGGATGTTTTAGGGTAGGAGATTTTTTCAATTTGCATTTTCTTTGACTGTTATGTCAATGTTTTCTATGGTATTTTCTTCCCCTGAGATCCTCTCTTCTATCTCTTGTATTCTGTTGGTGATGCTTGCATCTATGACTCCTGATCTCTTTCGTAAGTTTTCTATCTCCAGGGTTGTCTCTTTTTGTGATTTATCTTTTCTATTTACATTTTTAAATCCTGGATGGTTTTGTTCAATTCCTTCACCTGTTTGGTTGTGTTTTCCTGTAATTCGTTAAGGGATTTTTTTGTGTTTCCTATTCAGGGTTTCTACCTGTACGCCTGTGTTGTCCTGTATTTCTTTAAGAGAGTTATTTATGTCCTTCTTAAAGTCCTCTATCATCATCATGAGCTGTGATTTTAAGTCAGAATCTTGCTTTTCCAGTGTATTGGGCTTTCTGTGGTGGGAGAACTGGGTTCTGATGATGCCAGTTAGCCTTGGTTTCTGTTGCTTATGTTCTTATACTTTCCTCTAGCCATCTCGTTATCTCTGGTGTTAGCTAGTCTTGCTGTCTCTGACTGTGACCTGTCCCTCCTGTAAGTCTGTCCGTACTCCTGGGAGACCAGCTCTCTCTGGGAGGAATTGGAGTATGGAGAGCTGTGCACAGGGTCAACTTTGGAGCACAGATGGAAACTGGAAGGATCCTATCCCAGGGAAGTTTTTGATCCTTGTATCTTGAGGTCTTCAGATGGGTCCCTCAGAGTAGAAGTGGTAGTCTCACTTTAGCTGTCAGGAGTGCCAGCCCTCCTGGAAGACCAGCTCTTTTCTGGCAGGATTTGGGTATGGAGAGCTTGGCACAGGGACAGGTCTGGGCATAAATGGAAACCAGAAGGTTCATATAGTAGCTGTACTCAAATGTTCAGTGGTGAAACAGGATTTCCTGTAAACTTGGAGTTCTTTTAAATCAAGAAGTCACATGGGGCCACACAGGTGAATTCTTTTTGTTCTGTTCATAACTGTGACTTTAGCTAAAAGGTTCATCAACAAGGTGTTTAGAGACTAAAATTATCTCCAAGTGTCTTCATTGTCTGTGTGTTCTGCAGGTTGGTGTCCAGTGCCATGTCCTTCAGGTTATTGACAGGAGCACTTACAGCCTCCCTTTGGCATAGGCCTCTTCGCAATGGCCCAGGTTCTTTGGCCTAGCAAATGTCCTAGGAACAAATGAGAAGCAACCTGTGCTTTCTCTCATCCTTCTCTGGTTTTCAATATATTAGCTGTTGAAAGTTCCATTCTAAGACATGCTTTATTTTTTATCATTTGAATACAGTTCACATGTCATAAAATTTTATCTCCAGTTTGCTTTTTCAAATGTCTAAAGTTGTACAACTATTCCTTGTAATTCCAAAATGTTTTAATAATGGCAATTGTGACTTCACCTTTATTAGCTTCTCATTCTTTCTCTGTAGGCTAATGTAAATCTTTTTCTTTAAAGCTTTTTTTGAACATTTCATGTAAATAAAGTTATGTGGTAAGGAGCTTTGCAGGTCGGGCTCTTTTCCTTAGCAGATTTTAACTGTTGCCCACAGTGTGCCCATGGTTTGGCTGTTATGAAAAGTGCTGCTGAGATCATTCATATGTCATCTCATTTCCTGACCTTTTTTCATAAGCTTCATATAACTTTGGTCATATACTTACTCCTTGAAGCAGTTGTAAACCTTCCCAGGTTAAACCAGCACTAGCATAGAGTATTCCTCCCACTGTGAGGAAGTGTGTGAGACTGGAGTCACTGCACATGGATTAGGGAAACAGTCTTCCACAGAGAGATGATTGCGGAAAGGCACAGTTGCTCAGATCAGAGTGCTACGACAGAGGAAACCAATGCAGAGAAAGTTTTGCATACAAGGCAGCTAGAGGGACTGGAGCCAGCCTTGCCTAATGGGCACCCTCAGAACGCATCAAGGCTCTGCGGCCGATGTTATTGCGAGCCTCCTTGGTTGAGCAGGATTTCTGGTAGTGAGCATCACCTTGTCCCTGTGGTATTTGGAATAGTGATGTGAAGCCTAGTGAAACTCATCTTCATCTTTTTTTTTTTTTTTTTTTTATTAACGAGTATTTCTTATATACATTTCGAGTGTTATTCCCTTTCCTGGTTTCCGGGCAAACATCCCCCGCCCCCCTCCCCTTCTTTATGGGTGTTCCCCTCCCCATCCTCCCCCCATTGCCGCCCTCCCCCCAACAATCCCGTTCACTGGGGGTTCAGTCTTAGCAGGACCCAGGGCTTCCCCTTCCACTGGTGCTCATCTTCATCTTAATAACCATATACAGCCAGAAGGTGATGGGGGTAAACAGTAGTACAGTATGCTAGCTCTCTCTCTCTAAAATCTAAAAATTATTCTTTGAGACTTTCATCTATGTAAATAATGTTTTGATCATTTACTCCTCTGTACTTCCTAGGAGTATTAAGATTCTAATTAGGAATACTAGCTCATAAAACCTACCTTTTCATCTGTAATCATGTGAATGATGGCCCAACAGGAAACGGTAATCAGAAGGAATTAGAAACTAAATTATGTATGTATTATCATGTTGCCTTACAATATTGTTTTTTTTTAAAACTAATAGTTAAATTAACATTTCAAAAGGCTTAGTAATTATAAATAAGTGCTAATATTTAAAGTATATTTCCAAGTATTGTTGTCTTGCCAAACATGTAATTTTCTCTGTTGTAGATGCTAGAGTTTAAAATTCTCTGTTTTTGTGACAGAGTTAAGTAAAATTTTAGAAATGAGGTTTTTATTTATTCAAGTATAAGATCATATTTTCTGGACAAGTTTGTTTTTGTGAATGTCATGGTAAACAAATTCTTTGTTTCTCTGGCATTCAGTTGCCCTTGCTATACATTTGCAATGAATGAAGGCATTCCAGATTTAGAATACCCAAATTAGTTTTGTCACAATTAGGAGAAATTATTCTGAACAAGATAAAAACACATTTCAGAAGCAGATGATCTTCTAAGAAACAAAGATACTATTTTCTGTGTAGACATTGTCAACTGAATGACAAACTAAGCCCCGAATACAAAGAGTTCTGTCATTTTTAAGAGTTTACAGTATTCAAGAGATTATCCATTTTGTAAAAAAAAATTAAGCATTCATTTTACTGTTTAAAAGTGTATTGCATTTAATGATTTTGTGTGTGTGTGTGTGTGTGTATATATATATATATATATATATATATATATATATATATATATAGTTGAGTATGCGCATTGTGTGTGCATGTGCACAAAATGCCACGTGTGTGTGGCAGTCAGTGCACAGCCTCGTTGGAATGCAGAGGTTTGAATTCTATGGGTAAGGGAGTCCCTGTGAATTGCAAGCCAGAGGTTATGATAGAGTGGGATTTACATGGTCAACTAGAGAGAGATTATCTCATGCTGACACTAGCCTTTTTCTTTGCTGTCAGATGATGTTTACCACTTTTTTGAGCCTTTCATTTCTGCCCTGTACTATTATCAATGTTGATCTTTTCTTGGTAGGAGATGAGACACCTGTCAGACCTAGGGTGCACACTTGACTTCTGTTCCTGGGCAGGACTCACGCCAGGTTTTTGTGCTTCTGCCCTTTGAGCACTATCTGAACGGATTGTGGAGTTGTGACAACCTCCATTTCCACCAGCATGCGCTTTACCTCTCATTTACTCTGTTTGCAGTGGTTTGCTATTTAAAAGAAGATGGTATATATTTGAAGATTGTTCAGAAAGGATAGGAGATATCATCTAAAGCCAGTTTATTAAATGTGTCAGAATTATACCATATTTTTAAATGCTTATATTTACATGGACTCCCCTTATTTTGTGGTAAATACCACCAGAAAATGTAAGTCTTCTCAGTAAAATAACATTAATTGAAAAAAAAATGAACATCTAAATACGTTTTATCTCTTTACTTGCTTGATGAATAATGAAGAAGTGTATTACCTTTAGGTTAAGTTTCGATGGGCCTGTGAAGTAGACATTTCATGTGCAGTGTCTCTGAAAATGCATTGATATGCACAGCTTTAAATGAGTTCGTTTTTCTTGTTTTAATCCAAGGAAATAAAACCAACCCGTTAAAAAATTATGGGCCGTAAGATGTCTTAAACGGATTCTATTTTTGTAGTCTGTGCTGTGTTTTAACACCTTTAACTTATAAAAGAATTCAGAAATTACATATAAACTATTTTAAATCTGATTATTTAGTTTGGATCCTATTAAATCCAGATGATTTTATGCAGTGCTAATTATTTGGAGTCTCAGCTTTGCTTTTGAGTTAGCAGTACCTGCTCAACTTTCCAACTGTAAACCAGTTTGAAAATCAAATGTAGCTTACATGCAAGACCCAACAAAATTAAAAGTGTTAAGTGCGTTTTGGCAGTTCACTTTTATTGTGCCCAGTCCTCAAATGCACCAGCACATAATCATCTGAACGTTAGTTATCTTTCACATGCTTATGTGATCACACAAAAAGTACATGCTAAAAAGAAGCAGATGGTGACAGATGGGCAAGGTTGAGGAAGGTGGTTTGGGGAACCCATAGAAATACACTTTTGTAATAGCATAAAAATAAAACTATTTGATAATCAACTTAGAAAAAACATTGAGATTATAAAATGAGTTGGGTTTTAAAGAATATATAATATCAGCTGTGGTTATTGTTGAAAATGGAAGTATGCATGCTTATTTTATCTAACTGCAAAGAATGGCTCCCCATCACTGAAAGTGCTTCTTGGTTTCAGAGCCAATTTCTAAAGCATTTATTTATTAGAACTCTGTATATTTTTCTTTTTAGATCTATGTTTAATATCTGCTATAAATTATTAAAATATCTGAAATGCATTTGAATATTGGTGACTTTTGGTAAAGAAATCTTTTATTATGATAAAACAATACAAATGAAAATTAACTACATAAAAATTTAAAATCAGAAATATACACTAATGTCATAAGAAGTATGTAGAATCATGGAATAGATGAGTGTGAGGTAATGTAGGAGAAGGGAACAGATAGAAATAAACCTGATAAAATTTCGATCGATGAGGATTAAATGGGTGAGTAACATAGTCAACTCAGTATTGTCTTTTGAGCTCTTAGTGAAAATGAATGGCCAGTTACATGTGCACCTATAGCCTGCTGGCAGAAACAGTAATGTCCATTGTCACCTTCAGAGTGGCCCTTGATAAAGTCTGCTGTATTCCTCAAATCATGAGATTAGTCTTAGACTCCTAAGCTTTGTGAGAGGTCTGACTTAACTAACATTGTTTTGAACGCTAACATTTTATTTAATTATGAATAATTCTTCCAACACCTGTCCCTTCCTCTTTCTGGCAGTCTGAAAAGATGTCAGCCCCAATATTAAAGGGAAGTTAAATAAATTTAAGTCTCATCAGGGCACAGTAATTAGTTCTTGTTGTTGTGTGCTTCCTAGTTAGAATTCGTATCTCAGAACCTCTATCAGATGAGTTGCCTTGTTACTGATTTATTTCCTTCCTGTGGACCTATTATGGGTAACATTAACAGTTATTACAATTCGTCCAATAATTGGATATTGTTGAAAAGTGAAGTAAAGTAGAATAAATGCCCTCCAACCTTTTCAACTAGTGCCATTTACTAGTTTAGAACTTACAAATTTTTATCCTAGCTACATTTCACCTAAGCCTCTTTTCAATGTGATGAATCAGACTATTTGGTATGATTTTAGTTAAAGCACAAACCTTAATTCTAAGTTCTCTGGATGCTGAGATACGAAAACAGGAGCCTTAAGTGGGAACACTAATGATGCCTATTTTTACTTGAGTCACATGGCCCAGTTTTTTAGCATTTATTAATTTCTGTCGTTTTGTGATAAAAAGGCAGTCTAGAGAACTAAAGGCAGATGCATGCATGTATGATTTAATCACTGACATTATGTACACTTAGCTTTTGTCTTAAGGGACTTTCCTGTTTTTACTGGTTTGCTTTTGAAATTGTGATGTCAGCTGCCTTCAGTTAATTTTACGTGTAAGTAGGTAATAGAAAACACAAAAAAACCTGGAGCTAATTGCATATGATATCTACAGATGGTGTATCTTAAGAATTAGAGCAATGGGCAATAATTATAATGCTGTATAAAATAGCAATAAGAAAATATTCACAAACCCTGGGTCTCATAGTTCTTAGGATTATATACTCCGCTTAAAAGTATAAATTTCTTAAAATCTGAATAATTAAACCTGCCGTTTTTATCAAATACCATTGATGTGAAATACATATAAACAACCTTTATAAGCAATGAAGTATAGATACATGTCTCTATATATCATACATATCAGGTACCTGAAAAGTGAGGCTACCAGAAAAAAAAATTGAAAAAGTGGTAAATTGGTTGGTTCATCTAAGTTCACAGTTTACTTTCACAACATAGGTGTGTAGACAGTTTGTTTAGATGTTTGATTTTTCTCCCATCTGTTCTGTCAGGATTATTGATTGAGCAGCAAGCCACTCCAGGGCATGCATTGCCTCCTTATAATCGCTAGCCTTGGGTGCATTGTTTGGCCTGAGTAGCAAACTGATAAAGGTGTCCTTTCACTCTGCTCGTAAGTCCTTCTTGGTAAATGAAGTGTTTTTCTAAATTCCTATTACATGAATATTGAAACATTTAATTGATGATGTCATTCTGAAATAGATAGTTACTTAATGTCATCTTTCAAAATTAATAATTGTTTAAGAGCATATTTGTAGATTAAAAATTGAGTTTTTTGTTATCGTTTGCCTGTTAACTTACCAGACTTTTAAAAATAAATACAAGTATTTTTATCATATGTTACCAAATGTTAATTTATTTGCTTGAATATTAGGTTTTTTTTGGTGTGTGTGTGTGTGTGTGTGTGTGTGTGTTTAAATATCTGAGAGTAAAGCAGTTTCTGGATTCTGGTGATTCTGGTGGAGAGATTGAAGATCAGCCTCCTTCCTGGAGTTTGTGCTATTTGACTTCTATTTTATGTGGTCTCTCCTCACTTAATGGGGTACATTTACTTTCAGTCAGTCTTCTTTTGTCCCTTGCCTTTGTGGGAATTGTGTTGAGTGGATAGGCTATCTAAGACTAAAAGGTTAGGATTGAAGTTGGCACTAGATGTCTGCATTCCTGCTTGCGTCTTTAATTTTGGGTAAAAGTCTGTGTTGCTTTAAGGTAACAGACATTTAGGTCATTTTCAAGATCAGTATTTTACCGATTTCTTCTCTCAGAGTATGTTGCAATCTGCAGTTAGAGCCTAATAGGATGACAGATGAGTTGAAGGAGGGTGACATGGACGTCCCTAGTACTAAACCGTTAGACTACTGTCTCTGATACTCTTCAGCTTCCCAGTCACCATGAAACTGATGGGCTGGTTTGCTATGGAAAGTCATCATTAGAAGAAAGCAGAGAGATTTTTCTAACATTAAGTTAAAAAGCACAAATTTTACATTACTAGAATTTTAGAAAAAGGAATACTTTGAGTAAGAAAAAATAATTGTCCAAAAATAATTCAAAACACTTCTATTTGGAATAATTAACTTGATTTGAAAATTTGAGACTATTTCACAGAATTGCGTTTTAAAAGTATTCTATTTAAGGGAGAAATTGTCTGAATAGTGGAATGTGTTTCACAGTGCGTGTCTATGTGTATGATATAAGTCATTTTCATTTCTAGTTCTTAGACTATTTACCTTGTAACTTACATAAGCATCTTTTCTTGTAGTTGACAGCAAAGCCGATTAAGACTTGACTGTGCTTTGAGGGTGTGCTCTCAGCAGGACTGAAGTCTACACGTTAGTACCACAGTGCAGTACGTCAGTATTGCTGACCACAAAGAAATGCCACACACAGTTCCAGTTACATCCGCATGTTTCCGTATGTCAGTGAAGGTCCACATGTCAGAGGCAAAACTACCTATATTGAGACTCAGTGTTTATTTTACAAAGCTAAGTGAAATTATTTTGTTTTATCAAATAGGTTTTCTTAAAATGCAGTTTTGATTTTTAGATGCCTTTTTCTCTTCAAATGAAATTCTTCATGTTATGCACCCCCACCCTTCTGGCTGGAAACCAGGCGTTTAACAGAAATAAAGGATGGGCCAGCTTTGCCAGCTGGGGATGAGAACCCGGCTGCTGAGATGTGGGTTCAGACGGCAGTTAATCCAGCCTTTATGCTTTTTATGGTTTTATGAAAAAAGAGGTTAAAAACCACATTTGGCTCCTTTTCAGGTATGCCACTGTTCTGTTGGTGTTGAAGGAGTGCCGTTAAAGATTAGTTAGATTTTTGTTTTGTTTTATTATTGGGTAAAATCCTGTATCGTTAGATAAATGTCCAGAAAACAGTACACCTCACTGGTGAGCTATTCAGCAGTCACTGTTGCTTTGAAAGGTGCAGACTGCGTTTTCTTTAAGAAATGAGAGGATTCCTTATGCTTCCTGACCCTGTTCCTTAGGGGGGTTCTTGTTGTTGTTGTTGTTGTTGTTGTTGTTGTTGTTGTTGTTCCCATATTACTTACTCAGACACAAAAAAATTGTGAATGTTTTATCTATTAAAAACTGATGTTTCTCTTTCGGAAAGTATTTTCTTTACTCACAGTAATTGGATTTGTGATTTTAAGTTACAGATATTAAGTTCTTAAACCTAATAAAACAAAGGTATGATTTGAGGTTTTGAAATTCTGTCCCTAATCTTTAAATATTCATGTCATATTATTTATAGGTAACTTTAATGTGACCATCAGAAATACCTAAAAATCAGTAAAGCATATAATTTTAATCGATAAAATTTATGTGCTAGGACAGGGTTCCTCGAAGCTTGAAAGGGTCAAATAAACTGAGGTTTAACATTGATTCTAATGTAGTTATGTCAGTAAAGTAGAAGATGTTGTCTGTGGATGCGGAATCGTCCACTGAGCAAGAATCCCAATGGCAGTTGGGTGTGGCTTAGTGGCAGAACACTTGCCCCAGGCCAGGCTTCTAGTTGCAGCTTTCTAGGGGCTTGGTCAGTGGGGAGTAAATGGATCTTCACATCTTCGGATTTGAAGGAATTCTTGTAATGTAACTGAAGAGATACCTTTATGCCAGAACTAACTAAATTGTTTTTGCATCTTTTATACTTTGAGAAGTGTATATAAGGGCATATACCACAAAGATTCCATAATTTTTTCCTTTTTCTTTTCTTTTTCTTTTTTGAGACAGGGTTTCTCTGAGTATCCCTGGCTGTCCTGGAACTCACTCTGTAGACTGAGCTGGCCTCAGACTCAGAGATCCACCTGCCTCTGCTTCCCAAGAGCTGGGATTAAAGATGTCTGCTGCTGTGCCTCCCTAAAGTTTATTGCTGCTAAGGCTTCAGATACAAAAGTATACTATAATTCAAAACACTAAATACTGATAATCATTTCATTCATTTTTCCAAAAGAGTTTAAGGACTTACAAGCACTGTCATATTTACTACTTGGTTGCAGTACCCATGATGATCATTCTTACAATTGTTGGTATGCTCACCTTTTACTGTTTGCTTTGTATTGTTGACTTTACATTTTACTTTTAGATTTATTTTGTGGTATCTAAGTATTTTGCCTCTGTGAATATGTATGCATCATCATGGGTACCAGATACCAGAAAGGTCAGAGGAGGATGCCTGGTTTCCTTACAGTGCAGGCACAGATGGCTGTGAGCCATCATGACAGTGCTGGGAATAGGGCCCAGGTCTTTTCCAATAGTCCCAGGTACTCTAAACCACCAATCCCACCTTCCAGCCCTGTGTTCTGCCTTATTTTAAACTTACTTTTTAAAGTAGAATGTATAAGGCACAGTGTGTGATCTCTCCAGCCTGGCCTAACTTCAAGTTGTTGGAGGAAATCAGAAGGTCAAGTGTAGTAGGCCTACCTATGAGATACTAAGAAACGAGTGGTCCATGTACGCCATTTGATCCTGCAGATACAAATGTATTTTGGATTTATTTTGACAAACTTTAGCAACCTTCCCTCTTTTTTTGTACATTGAATGTTTCTGAATATATTTTAACTGCTTTGTATAAGTATTTGAAGTTGTATTTTTAATACAGAATTCACTTCTTGTGAATAATGCTTTAACAGTTAATGTACATGGGTTGGGTCTGGCATTCCATAGGCAAAGACAGAGCTCTATGAGTTCAAAGCCAGGTTAGTCTACATAGCAAGTTCCAGGCCAGTCAAGGCTATATAGAGAGGCTATTGCAGTGGCAGCAGCGGCAGCAGCAGCAGAACATTGTAAAAATTTGTCATTCTTCTGGTTTTAATTCTAGGTATTAGAAGATAATGACTATGGCCGAGCTGTGGACTGGTGGGGCCTAGGTGTTGTCATGTATGAAATGATGTGTGGGAGGTTGCCTTTCTACAACCAGGATCATGAGAAACTCTTTGAACTAATACTAATGGAAGACATCAAATTCCCCCGAACACTCTCTTCAGATGCAAAGTCATTGCTTTCAGGGCTCTTGATAAAGGATCCAAATAAACGGTAAGCTGTAATAATGGTCCGTAAGTTAATGATGAATTGGTTAGAGTATGTTTTGTGAAAATTAATTCAAATATGACTGACTTCAGGAAGCATTGTGTTTGGTATTGACATTTTCCCACTAAGATACTGACTTCTTTATGAGTGCATAATACAGAACAGCTTAAAAATTCATCAATTCTTTCTTAACTTGAAAGTATTATACAGACTTACCATATAAGAGTTCTTTAGAAATTCTTTATTTGTAGTATGAAAAAAGAATTTCTTTTTCGGGAGTGGGGGAGGAAAGGGTTTGTCTGGCTTATTCCTCCACAGCACTGTTCGTGATCAGAGGAAGTCAGGGCAGGAGGACAGGAACTCCAGCAGGGCAGGAGCTGATGCGGAGGCCATGGAGGGTGCTGCTTACTGGCTTGCTTCAGATGGCCTGCTCATCCTGCTTTCTGTTTTCTTTCTTTCTTTTTAAATTTAATTTATTTATTTTTTTACACTTCAGATTTTGTCCCCATCCTGGTCCACCATCCCATACCTCATCCCCTATTCTTCCATCTCCATGAGGATGTGCCCCTACCTCCCATACCCCACCTCACCAGACTTCTCCACTCTCTGGGCCTCCAGTCTCTTGAAGGTTAGGTGCATCTTCTCTGATTGAACCCATAACTGGCAGTCCTCTGCTGTGTATGTGTGTTAGGGGCCTCATATCAGCTGGCATTGCTGCCTGGTTGGTGATCCAGTCTCTCAGAGATCTCGGGGGTCCAGATTAATTGAGACTGCTGGTTCCCCTACAGGGTCGCCCTCCTCCTCTGCTTCCTCCAGTTTTCCCCTAATTCAACCACAGGGGTCAGCAGCTTCTGTCCATTGGTTGGGCGTAAATATCTGCATCTGACTCTTTCAGCTGCTTGTTGGGTCTTTCGGAGGGCAGTCCTGATAGGTCCCTTTTTGTGAGCATCCCATAGCCTCAGTAATAGTGTCAGACCTTGGGGCCTCCCCTTGAGTTGGATCCCACTTTGGACCTATCGCTGGACCTCCTTTCCCTCAGGCTCTTATTCATTTTCGTCCCTGAAGTTCTTTCAGACAGGAACAATTATGGGTCAGGGTTTTTGACTGTGGGCTGGCAACCCCATCCCTTATTTGATGCCCTGTCTTTCTACTGGAGGCAGACTCTACAAGTTCCCTCTCCCCACTGTAGAGCATTTCATCTAAGGCCCCTCCCTTTGAATCCTGAGAGTCTCTCACTTTCCAGGTCTCTGGTACATTCTGGAGAGCCCCCTTACCCCCACCTCCTATGTCCCGAGGTTGTCTGTTTTCATTCTTTCTGCTGGTCCTCAGGGCTTCAGTCCTGACCCCCCACCCAATGCCTGATCATGTTCCCCTCTTCTCTTCTGTGTCCCGTTTCCCACCCAAGTAACCCTCCTCTTGTGATTGCTTTCTTCCTCCCAGGTGGAATTAAAGCCTCCTCACTTGGGCTCTTTGGGTTCTGTGGATTGTATCCTGAGTGTTGTACACCTTTTTTTGGCTAATAATCCACTTACTAGAGAGTATATAATACTATGCATGTCCTTTTGGGTCTGAGTTACCTCACTTGGGATGATATTTTCTAGTTCGATCCATCTGTTGACAAAACTCAAAATGTTATTATTAATAGCCATTAATTAATAGTTATTAATTCCATTGTATAAATGAACCACATTTTCTGTATCCATTCTTCTGTTGTGAGACATCTGGGTTGTTTCTAGCTTCTGGCTATCACAAACAAGGCTGCTATGAACATAGTGGGACACGTACCTTTTTGGCATAGTGGGGCATCTTTTGGGTAAATGTCCAAGAGTGGTATAGCTGGGTCTTCAGGTAGATCTATTTACAGTTTTCTGAGGAATCTCCAGACTGATTTCCAGAGTGGTTGTACCAGTTTGCAATCCCACCAACAATGGAGGAGTGTTCCTCTTTCTCCACATCCTCGCCAGCATCTGCTGTCACCTGAGGTTTTGATCTTAGCCATTCTGACTGGTAAAAGATGGAATCTCAGGGTCATTTTGACTTTTGTTTCCCTGATCACTAAGGACTTTGAAATTTTCTTTAGAATTTCTTAGTTATCTTAAATCTCGAACTTATTGGGATAGCAGGATCCTTTTTGTTTTTGTCTCTAGGACTTCATATTCCTACTGATGGACATCATAGAAAGAGAAGCTGTTCCCACTCTCTCCTACTCACACTAATCTATGTTAACATATCTAGCTTTTATTATTTCAATTTTTTCTAAATATGGCTAAAAATTGATTTTTAAAAGTAAGATGCGTAATTTTGTTTTTACAGAAATGTTTAATTATCAGCTAAACTCTCCTAAAGCCTTGTCTGCTCAGTCACTGCAGATGCCTCCTGAATATAAAGTCCCTAACCACAGTGTCAGAGAGGGTGTATACACACACACACACACACACACACATATACACACACACACACACACACACACACACACACACACACACACACACACACATACACATACACACACACACACACACATACACACACACACATACACACACATACATATACACTCACATATACACACACATACACACATACACAAACACACATACACACATACACACACATATAGATACATACATATATACACACACATACACACATACACATACACATATAGATACATACATATATATACACACACATATAGATACATACATATATACATACACATAGATACATACACACACACATATAGATACATATATTCAGTGAGAGGCAGAGTGGGGGAGTGTGAGGGGGAGAGAGAGAGAGAGAGAGAGAGAGAGAGAGAGAGAGAGAGAGAGAGAGAGAGAGAATTCTTTCCCCCTGAGTATCAGAACTTTCTTGAAAGTTCATTAAATTCCAGGCATCTAGAGGATAGATAACGTCATAGGCTTTTGATTGTCCAGAACACTTTTCCTAATGTTTCGTTACAGTGTATTGTGATTCGTGCTTAACATAACTGAGAGTCAGTGAGTGAGTGAAAGAAGTGTGTGAAGTCTTAGAACTCAGTCTCTGTCTAGTTTAGTAGTAGTTGCCACTATAGGCATCTAATTTTTAAATTTGTAAGAACATGGAACTGGAAGGATGGTGTGCACAGTTCAGTGACTGGCTGCTCCTGAGAGGATCTGGATTTGGCACCCACCTAATGATTGACAACCATCTGTAACTCCAGTTCCACAGGCTCTGGCACCCTCTTCTGACCTCCTCAGGCATTAGACATGCACATGATAAACATGCAGGTAAAACACCCGTACATCACTAGGAGACTGAGACAGGAGGATTTAGGGTTTGAGGCCAGCCTGAGCAACAGAGCGAGTCATATCTTTAAAACAAGTAACAGAAGAATTTCTAGATAAGAAAGTAGGTTCTTTTTGAAGCCACGGTTTTAAAACATGTATACAATTTGAAAATGAAAAAGTAGAAATAGTAAGAGAGTTGGTGTGGTAACTCTGCCTAGTTTAGGGAGCATAAGCAAAGGCTTGTAGTGATGGATGCTGAGGGCAACTAAATAAGCCAGGTCTGGTTCCTCTGGGAAACCTAGATAGAGGATGCCAGGTAAGGGTCAGGAAGAAATGAGCCAGTGCCTAGACAGTCTCAGTAGCCAACTGTGGATTTCGGTGTTCATTGACACTGAGCTGGTAACTAGAGGCAGAGAAGTAGCACAGAAAGGAGTGTGTAAGAAAAGGAGGCCCGGGACAGAAAGCCGGGAGACCTCTCAGTTCAGGAAGCAAACCAAGCCAGCCTCAGCCTCCAGAACACACAGGCAGATACTGTGACTCTTTTCCTGGAGTTACTTTAAGTGACTAAAGTTTTCTGATATTCTTTACTGACTTGCTTTGAGTTCTGCCAAAGGATCTACCGGCAGTGGACTTTATTTCTTTTTCTCTGTTACTCTGTATCCCTGTGTTACTCCACATGTCTGTATCCCTGACTGCAGCTTACATAGAAGGCATCACTTCCTACAGTACTATAGGAAATGGGGATTATTCTGTGATATTACTCATAGTTAAAAACACATGGGAACTAAAGGTTTATTTGGCATTCTGATGTTTAAAGTTTAATAAATTTAAGCATAAATAAGTCAGTTCAAAGCATATTTTGACATCATTTTGAAGTCTTTAAGTTGTATATTAAGGAGCCATTGACATTGAAAATTTTGACAGCTTCACACTTTGAAGGAGCTTGTGCTACTGGATTTTAGCTTCTAAACGTCATTCTACAGCTGCAGTCTCAGGCAGTGTGTAGAGTTCCCAGGCAGGATATTATGTATTTTGACAAACTTGGTAGCTATCTCCTAAGCCAACGTATTGTAAAATACTGAGGTTTTTACACAAAAATGAGTAACTGAACCTGGATTGATTTTTTTTTTTTTAAATTGGAGAATCCTCGCAAGTATACATCCAATGCAAACAGTAATGTCAACTATAAGCAAACTAAACAGTGTAAGAAATAGAGTTCTTATTTTTATGCATACTAGTTTCATTTATACTTTGAAATATTAAATTATTTTCATAAAAACGATTTTGGTGTTTTCTGCTTATCTTATCTCTTAAGCAAGCTTAGAGTGGCTCTGTTAATCCAGTACTGACCTCTGCCCTCCCAGGAGTTGGCAGCCTACCAGGGGGAAAGCAGCATAATTGGAAGAACAGTGAGTATAGGGTCAGAGGCTAACCCTTAAATAAAATCACCAGACTGAAAGTTCCAGATATGAACTCTTCTAAAATATTATACAATCTAGTGTCCATCTCTGGAGCAGAGTTTAGGAGTTTAAAGAATCCTCTGTAGATTCTAGAAAGGCTTTCTTGGAGTTAACGCCCAGGTTAACCATGTATTTACTGATTGCTTTGGATTTCATCCTGACTATGTGAGAGCAGCTAGGTCCTTCTTAGACACGGGGTCCTTACGTCTGGTAGCCAGTACTCCAAAGAGTTAGTCCGCATTCACGTTCTCTAGCTGTTTGGACTTCCCCTCTAACTAGTGGTCTGTTAATACTGGTATGAACCAAATCACCAGAACTAGCTGTTAAATTTCAACAGATGTTGAGAGCTGTACATTTTATTAGTCACTTATTGTTATCAAATTATGCAAATTAAATCAAGAATAGTGGTAGCAAAGTTCTAATAATTTTGTCCATGTTACTTAGTTTCTGAGTTGTGTCCATGTGAAAACCATATATAATGATTTGATGTTGAACTATGTCATTTTGAAATTGGCCTTTTTAGTGTATCATTTCTGCTACCAAAATTAAGCAATCCTCTAAGTCGGTGTTTGGTTGGTGTTTGATTCTTTAGAATTAAGACAACGAGGAGGAAAGGTTACTAGTGTAGACTGAGCTGAAGAGCCATGGGTTGTCTAACACTGTAAATGCAGCAGAGGAAGGCGAAGTGTTCACTGTGCAGTCGCTCAGCCGTCAGTGCTCATGTTTGCGGTTCCTCGTGTTACTCTCTTCTCTGGTTTAACAGAAACAAAACAAACACGCCACAACTAATTAATAATCATACTCATTTATAGTCGAATGTGGAATTGAGCATAAATTAAAGGTTTTCTGTGAAAATTTGATGTCTGATTTATAATGGAAACGTTTTGTGTATATTATTATGCTGTACATCCTGTATAACAGTGAAAGTTAAATGCAGTCATATTGCTGCGCATGTGCATGACCCAGTGCAAAGAAAGCTCCCTACATTGGATCTGGTCCAGTATTTTCCTTCATTTCTTCTCTGTTTTCCTTATTTTTTCTGTTTTCTTTGTTACCCCTCTCCATTCTTATTTTTCATATTTTTTAAATAAATATATACTAAATTAAACTATAGAAACCAGAAAATACTTGATTTTTTTCTTGTTTAAATAAAAATAACTTTAAAACTTAGGGTGTAATTTTAACTTTTATTTTTATATTCTGAATTGTATAGCAAACTGAACTGTAAGGATAAGGATATTTCATAGATAATATTGTTTCTATATCATTTTTTGAAATATGAATGTAACTCTGAGATTTTATGTAGGATAGTGGTGTCTAGAGATAGTTTTATTGTTGTTCATTTTGGGACACTCATGGTCTTGGTTTCTTTCTGCAGCCCTGGCTGTTCTGGAACTCACTTTGTAGACCAGGTTGGCCTCAAACTCAGAGATGTGCCTGCCTCAACCTGCCCAGAATTGTGAATAACTACACTAGGATCACAGATCTTTTTCTAACTGTGTATTTACTTCAGAATTTACACCAACAGCAAGATTTTGACTCTGAAAGAGGAGGAGTGTAGCAGCATCCCTTGCTTGTACATGTTGCTGCCCACGTAAACCTCGTAACCCCAGAGCAGCTGCAGCTCTGCCTCACAGTTGGAGCTGCTCACCTCTCTCAAGGGCCACGCCCATGCCTGTCAGGCCGGCCTCCAACCTTCATGTGATGGTAGTGTTACTGAGCAGCATTATTTAATTTTTATTTTTATGGTTATGCATTTCAAAAATTATTTAAACACAGTAAATTTTATATACACAAAATTTTTATTACTTAACTTATATGAATGTTTTATCTTCATTTAATTTTTTTTCTGTTCTCACAGCCTTGGTGGAGGGCCAGATGATGCAAAAGAGATTATGAGGCACAGTTTCTTTTCTGGAGTAAACTGGCAGGACGTATATGACAAAAAGGTAAGATGTCTCTACAGTCTCTACACTTCAGAAATTCACCTCACTAAACTTTAATGATAGAATGATATTTTCTGTTTTGCTTTGGAATTGAAATTATGTTGAAAACATTAACAGAAAAAAGTTTTAGTATTTAACAAAATAAAGCTATGATTTTATTTAAATTCTCTCTGTTACTTGTAAAATATTATTTCCCATAAAACGATTGCTACCAATTATTTATCCTTATGTTTACTGTAATGTTCATGTTTCTTGTTGGCTTTTGTTCATTGTTTTGAGACTCTGTCACGCTTAGCTCAGGCTATTTCTGGTGTTTGCTGTGCTTCTGTGGGCCTACCTTCCGCACAGGGCTCCAGGTACACCGCATATGCCTGCCTTTACCAGTGCTTGTACTCTACTTTGCCTTTGGACAGTCTTCATACAGATACTGATTTTGATTTTTCTATGCATTCATAACTTTTTATGTGTGCATATGTATGGTTGGAGGAGGAACTGAAGTTGATGTATTCTGTTGTTTCTTTCCCTGAACCTGGAGCTCACAGATGAGGTGGGCCTGGCTGGGCAGTGAGCTCCAGGGATCTGCTTGTCTGTCCCTCAGCTCTGAGGAGTCACTGTGTGCTACAACATGTGGCTTCTAACAGAGGTACTAGAAATCCGAGCTCTCATTCTTATGTTTAAGAGCCAAGTTCTTTATCTAATGAGATATCTCTCCTGCCCTTTATATAAAACTTTAATGTGAAAATTTGATGAAATACAGTAATTTACTTAGAAATTTTATCTATTTTGTCAAACCTAGCCATTTCTAGATTTCCTTATTTTTATCTGAAGCATCATTTGTTTTGTGCCAAATTATTTTCTCTTTGAGCCCCATTGAAGAATCACAGTACAAATGATATGGGAGATGACTGGTATTTCATTTTTATATAATGTTGTTGGCAGTAGGAAGTATGGTGAGTTTTCTTCCCATTCCTGTAACTAAGCATTTAAAATAATTGTTTATTTAAACACTTTGTTCAAAGCTCCACTTTTCCCCAACTCACATGTTTAGAATTGCTCACATGTGAAAGTCCTGTCGTATGCTAGGTCCTTCACAGGCTTTGTGATTCAGGAGCATCCTGAAGTGCTATGGTGGACAGCTGTGTCCATTTTATATCACTGCTGGTCCTCAGGAGACGCATTGCACCTAAGAAGGCCTCTGCAACCTGTGCTCTGCCTGTACCACCACTCCCCAGCACAAGAGAACTACAAGCGGTGCATGGCTAGGGAACTCTTTGAGACATAAAGGGCTGTAAAATGCAACAGTGTCCTCCCCTCACATGCCTGTCCGTGAAGTGCTCCCCTCACATGACTGTCCGTGAAGTGCTCTCTCCTGAGAACCAGAGGGGGGTGTGGTTCAGCGGCAGAGCCCTCGCTTGGCACGTGTGGGTGCCGTGCTTCTCTTGCACCACACATACAAAGTGAATAAAAATAAATAGAAGGAGAAAGAAGAAGGCAAACATTTCTTTAAAAGGCAGTGGTAAGGATACACTGTGGCACTGCTAACCACAGAGGGAAGGTCTCAGTCCTGGGAGGAAACTTCTCTGTAGAGCATGGCTTTGTGTAGTGTTCAGATGGTCATGTGAAATAGCTGTTGGCAAAACTGAAGAAAGCTCTAGAAACCAAGTAGTGTGTTCAGGAGGAGATGCTTTTCCTATCTCTTGGACTACTTATGTCCAGAGTAAAGATAACACTACAGATAACATAACTGGGCATCCAACCTGTGAGGATAGACATTAGACAAGGAAAGAGGAAGTCAACGTGTAACTATATGAAATGTATGTAAAGAAAATATTTTGTAAGTGTAAAGCTTGTCATAAGAAATGCGACCACAAACGTCAGTCTCTGTGAACAGTGGAGTTAGTGTGGCTCATTCCTTCTGTAAATGCTTTGCTCCTCTGGGAGAGCGCTGGTATTTTCAAACACCCTTATATAGTCAGAACCAACCTTACCACAGCACCCTTCGATGTTGTATCTGGGTTTGTATAGCACAAATAAGTAAAAAACTGACTCTCACATCTTCTGATAACAGTAGCAAGTTTAACAAAATTAGTAAGAAATTTGGTATTTTGGAAATATGAATCATGAAGTAAACTGTAAAATTGGATAATTTTCAGGGTCTTTGTATTTTTAAAATGTATAACTTTGACTAGTGAGATGGCTCAGTGACTAAAGGCACTTGTCCCCAAGTATTCTGTCCCTGTGATGCATATGGTGAAAAGGGATAACCTACTCCTGAAAGTTGTCCTCTGACCTTCACATGTGCGCTGTGCCACATGCAGACCCTTCACACACTCAAGAAAGTAAACATTTTGAAAATTAAATATATTACTAATGCACAACTAGGTATTTCATCTTCAACGCTGGCATTTTGTTGCTTGCCAATAAACTTTGGTATTATTTCATAAATTAGTCCTTAATTAATGCCTGTTTTTTAATTAATATTTTTCATACAGGGTCTCACTGTTATCTCTGGGTAACCTAGAACTGATTGTGGTAATCAAACTGGCCTTGAACTCATAAAAATCTGCCTAACTCTTTTTCAAAATTTTCGTGGCAAAAAGAGATGATATGTTTAGTATCTTTAAACCAGATCTAAACCATCCTCTGTAAAAGAAAAACGAAGTACAAAATTAACTAATTGTAGAGGAACACAGAAACAAAGTTGGAAGAACCAGTCCTCTATTCTGGACTCTTATCTTGCCCCCTTTTGCAGAAAGGGACGAGCCACACAAGTCATAGAAGATTCTGATCATCTTAGGACCCTTAAGCTGGGAGACATTTCTGGAAGGGCGTTTGCTAATATGTCTTTGTCCACACACCCTTTCCTTCTGTTTAAGACAGGGTCTTCCTATGTATGCTTTCTTGCCTCAAACTCAATTTCCTCCCTCCTCAGCCTCCTGGGTACTTGGATTACAGGTATGCACTAGATCAGACTTAGATTTACTTTATTTACATATTTTAATTTTTAAGAATCATTTATTTTATGTGTATGGGTTTATTGCTTGCATGTATATGTACTCTGTGTGTGTGTGTGTGTGTGTGTGTGTGTGTGTGTGTGTGTGTGTGTGTGTGTGTGTGTGAGAGAGAGATATGCAGAGGTTAGAATGTTATATGCCATGTGGGTTCTGGAGTCCGGGAACCAAACTTTAGTCCCTTCTAAGATTTTAAAGAATCAAATTAATTTGGATTTTCTTGATTTTTCTCTATTTACGATTTTGTTTATTTACTACACATGTGTCTGTCTGTCTGCATCCGTGGTGTATGTGCTCTGTCACTGTGCTGCATTACTAGTCTTATTGATTATCTTTATTCAGCTGCTGTAAGTTTACTTTTCCTTTCTTTCTCTAGCCTCTCTAAGTTGAAACTGTAATCATTGTTGTGAGACATTGTTATTGTTGTCACTGTCATCAGTACTAACATATCACTCAGTCAAGCAAAAAGTTCTCTCTAGGGCAGACGCTCTTACCCTGTGGGTTGACACCCCTTTGGGGGTCGAACAACCCTTTCACAGGGGTCACTTATGACATTAGAAAACATAGATATTTATATTACAATTCAGAACAGTAGTACAATTTCAGTTACAAAGTAGCAATGAAGTAATTTTATGGTTGGAGTCACCAGTATTAACAGAAATTGTATCAAAGGGTCACAGCATTTGTAAGGTTGAGAACTACTATGCTAGGGAATGTTCAGTCTGTTTCTTTGGTTTTAAAATGCATTTTAATTAAAAATATTTAAAATACTTTATATAATGTGGAGAAAAGAGAAAAAGAACAGCTAAATATTAGGGGGTGAGGAAGAACCAAATGGCTGTTCCTACTTTAAAAGTTTATTGAGCTTTCTTTGCATCTGGTTAATATCTGTTGTGTGGCTTTTTTAATAATAAAGTTTCTTAATTAAAACTTTAAATTATCATGGACAGAGGGGGGAGGAGAAGAAAACACAGATTCTGCTTTTCCTCTATAACATGTTTTTACCAAGATGCGTCTATGGGTATGGGACACATGTTCTGTTAAGATGGCAGATGGTGTGGCTCATGTCGTCAGCGTCCTTCTGTACTGGTACTATCAGTCACTGACAAGCAGTTGTTGAAATCTTCAGCCACGATTGTAAACATCTTTTTAATTTTGCATTTCTTTTTTTTGGTTTTGTTTATTTTTTAATTTTTTTCAGTGATCCTCCTCACACTCGGTGCTTTATATACAAGGCCAGTGTTCTGCAGCTGGACTGCATTCCCAGCTTCTCACTGTGTTTTCAAGGATTGGCTGTATGTGCTGTATGTTAATTTGGGACTGTTATATCTTGGTGAATTTATGTCTTTAACCCATAGGTTATTTATTGATTTTCTTTTATTAAGTATACATCGTGTGTGTGTGTGTGTGTGTGTGTGTGTGTGTGTGTGTGTGTGAGAGAGAGAGAGAGAGAGAGAGAGAGAGAGAGAGAGAGAGAGTCTTTTCTCATCATTTTACTTTCATCTATTTAGATTATATGTAGGTAGATTCTGTTTTAGCATGTAGTTTATTCTTTTTCTCCTTATTCACTGGATAACATGAGACTAAATGAAATGTGATGTATAGTATAGCTATCTTCATTTAATTCATTTATTGACATAGATGTCTGATTTTTAATTGTCCTTTCTGCCTTTCTCTTTGCCTACCTCTTTTGTGTCTGTTGAGTATGTCTGGCTCTGTTTCTCCTGTGTCTGTTGATCTCCTGTAACTCATGTTACACGCTACAGTGTCTGGTCCCCCAGTCTGCTCTCAGCTGGAATTACCTCACACAGAGCAGCAGACTTTTCCTCCCTTTGCCATTCCTATGCTGCCATTTTCTAAGATTTCTCTTCCTTCATACAATAAATATTACATTATATGGTAATTATACTTTTTGCTTATAGATAACTTTCTGACCTTTGCAGTTCAAGGGATTAAACCCAGGCTGCATGCTTTTCATCACAGGGCTGCACCACTAAACTCTGAAGAGTTCTATCTAAAATGGTCAAAAATTCTGTATGTTCATTTACTTCATTCAGGTCCGTGCATCTACATGGTGGTGTGTTTCCTGTGCATTTCTCTTTAGTCGGCACTCTAAGGCTGACCTTTCTTGCTTTGAAAACATTGATAGAATGTAAAGGAAATACAATAATGACAGTCATGGGAATGTGACATTTAAGAAAGGGAAGAGGAGCAATGTAAGAGGGTGAAGCCATAATACAAGGCCTGCCTGACCTGAGAGGCAGAGGCTGGATGTCAGCAGTGGAGAGGAGAGGAGAGAAGAGGAGGGGAGGAGAGGAGAGGAGCCTGCTGTGTGGTGCATGCTCTCAACAGTGTGGCCTCTGTGTTTGTCAGGAAGCACAAGGACCTTCTTACATGCTCTTTGCATAGCAGAAGGGAGAAGAGTCTGGGAAAGAATCCAGTTATAAGCCTGCTTCAGTTGTCTATGCTAACATTCAGGGGCCTCACAGAACAGGTGAAGGCACTGAGGAAGGGAAGGGAAATGTGGTGCTGTAGGTAAGTTAAAAGAGCAGGAGCGAGTGAGCTATCATCTATCATGATCTATAGATAACCTAAAGAAATAGCACTGGCTTTAGTCTAAAAACACAAAGAAAAAGACAGTAGAGACTTATGTTCATTTTTATTTAATTTTTGCACCAAATTACAGCATCTTTATGGGAAGAAACACTTAAAATATAAAAAGCACCAATAAAAGTGCATATATTCAACACACATAAAAATATCCTGTTTCATATGTAAGAGATTCAGCTTTGCTTTTGTTTTCTTGATTGTCTATTTTATAGTTCATTGATTTCTGCTATAATTATCTTTTTTTCTTCTTTCTTTGAATTTAACTTGTGTCAGTGCCTACTTTAGTGGTTCTAGTTTATGGCATATAAATATGGTGTATAAATATGGTAAAGACCTTGATTCCTTTGATATGTTTTGCATTCGATTGAGGTCAGATAATGTAAACTTCAATTAAATTGTATGGTTACAGAAAAAATGTGCTTATTTCAAATTTCTAGTTCTATGTCCAGAATGCATTGGATGCATTGACATAATAGAGCCTTGCATATAACATAGTTAAACAATGTATGACATAGTTGGATTCAGTTTATGTATGTGTTTTACATATTCCTGCTATTTCCAGTATGTGTATACATATATATACAAAACAGAGTGAGATTCCAAAATGAGAAACTGGGATAAAATAAGCCAGAATTCCACATAAGATTAGCTACTATATCATATTGATTTAAAGAGATAAAAAGTATAGTACCAGGTTACTGAATCTAAGGGCACATTTTTTTTTTTGCAAATGTCTATTATGTACTGGTATTTTGATTCTTCTGTACTAACACATAATAACTGAGATTGGCACAGGTTGTAGGACAACTAAGACATTGTAATCGCCACTTGTCACAGAAAGAGTCAGCTAATACTCTGTTTCTTAAACACCACAGCCTTAAAATAGAAAACAAACAAAAAATTAAATGCACAAGTCGTAAGTGATTTGGCTGCTGAAAGAAGTCCAGGGGAGACTTCAAAGATCTTAGTACCACATTCATGCTGTATTCCCAGCCCAATAGAAGTCTGGACTGTGATTATCTCTTAGGAAGTTAAGAAAGCTATCTTTCTATATTCCTCTACTTGTACTGTAAATAAACATAAGTATCTCACTTTAGAAAGATAATGTATAGTAGTATATGATTGATTAAAGAGCAGTGTGGCAGGAATAGAGGCAATTGTAATTTAATTTCCCTACTAGGAAATGTGCCTGAGTTTGCACAAGTAGACCTAACTCTAAACATGCCTTTTCAGTCAACTGAAGTAATGTCTTGAACAGGTTAGCAGACGATCACAATAACAAAACAATCAAGATATTCCACACAAAAAGAGGACAGGATTGTTTGACACACCATTCTAGAAGGTTTTACATATGACTGGCTGACTCTGGGTTTGTAGTGAGACAGATGGCGCATCATAGTGGGAAGCTCGCGGTCGAACAAGCTGCTCACTTACAGCAGCAAAGAAGGAGAAATAAAAGGAAGAAACCTTAGTTTCATGGTCACCTTCAAGACTACAGTCTTCAGTGATCCCAGACAAAGCTAGGCCCGTTTCTTGAAATTCATCACCTTTTTGAAATCAAGGAATTGATCATTACAGTGTTGTGGACATTCTAGAGTTACATTGTAGTAGCCCAGAATCTTGATCAGTTTCCATCATTTAGAACATTTTCTAAAATCACAATCACTTTCAAAATCAGTTCTGTTTGAAGTGTAATGCATTTGTTAGGAAAATATATCAAGTTGACACTTAATAACATAGTTGGTATTTATTGACTTAGCACATAAAGGCTAACCAATTTACACTTAGGTGTTCCTGGTTTGTTAGTACTTACCACTTTTTAGGGGTGGGGCTATACTGTTACAACTGATACAGGAATACCTTAAAAGAGGTATCTAGAGAAAAAGATGGTGTGATAATATTGGCTAAAGGCAATTTTTAATTTTATTAAAATTTATTCACTTTTCATACTAATATCAGCCCCTCTTTCTTCCTAGCATGCCCTCAAACAGATCCTTCCGCATTTCCCCTTCTTACTTTTTAATTAATTATTTTATTTATTTACATTCCAAATGTTGCCACCCTTTCCTGGTCTCCCCTCCATGAGTTCTTCACTCAATTCCTGCTCCCCTTTGCCTCTGAGAGGGTGCTACCACACACACACACCCACCTCCCACCTCATCCCATTAACATCCCCTTCCCTGTGGCATCAAGTTTCTCCACAATACAGTACATCCTTTCCCATTGAGGTCAGACAAGGCAGTCCTCCACTACATCTGTAGTGAGAGCCACCAACCAGTCCATGTATGCTTTTTGGTTGGTAGCTTAGCCTCTGGGAGCTCAGGGGTCTGTGTCAGTTAATACTGTTGTCCAAGTTGATAGGATATGTGGTTGCCATCCCCATCAGCATCTTGAGTCCTTCCCCTAACTGTTCCATTTGGGTCCCCGACCTCAGTCCAATGGCTAGCTGTGAGTATCTCCATCTGTCTCAGCCAACTGCTGGTATAGCCTCTCAGAGGACAGCCATGCAGGCTCCTGTCTCCAAGCACAACAGTCATAGTGTTGGGTTTCCGTGCCCGCACATGGGATGAATCCCAAGTGAAGCTGGTCTCTGGATGGCCTTTCCTTCAGTCTCTGCTCCATTTTTGGCCCTGCATTTCCTTTAGGCAGGAACAATTCTGGGTCAAGAATTTTGAAATGGGTGGGTGGCCCCATGCCTCAAATGGGGCCCATGTCTATATCTACTGGGGGTGGTCTCCCCAGGTTCCATTTCCCCACTGTTGGACATTTCATTCCTTGGCCCAAAGTCCTCCCCATTGGGTCCTGGGACCTCCCAGAGGCACCCCTGCTCCCCACCCCACACTGCTGTGTATTTCCATTCATTCTCCTGGTCATCTGGGCCTCTCCTGTTTCCCCCATACCTGATACCATCCCCGCCCCCCACCATTTCCCTCCTCCTCCCCTCTCCCACCCAGGTCCCTCCGTCCCTCTGTTCTCTCTTCTAAGTGGAATTGAAGCATCCACACTTGGGCCTTCCTTTCTGTCAAGCTTCATGTGGTCTGTGAGTTGTGTCATGTGTAGTCTGGATTTTTTGACTGATATCCACTCATCAGTGAGTACATACCATGTATATTCTTTTGGGTCTGTGTTACCTCACTCAGGATGATATTTTCTAGTTCCATCCATTTGTAAAGGCAAAAATTTGTACAAAATGCCACAGAATAGGAGGGAGGGTGTGTGTGCCTGTGCGTGTGTGCGCGTGTGCGTGTGTGCGTGTTTTCTTTCTTCTTTTCTTCCTTCCTTTTGTTTTTTGTTTTGTTTTTAAGGGAGAAGTTGACGGTGTTGGGAGTCCGAGATGAAGGCCTAGTGCCTTGGCATCTTATTCTGGCTCACATTAGTCCTCTTTCCCTAGGTTTTGATGGAGTCTTTTAGTTCATGTAGTTCCTTGTTCTCTCTCTTCTTATAGACATTTGGGAGTGAGTGGAAGCCACTTTAATGCTCATAACTCTTTGAAAGCTCTATTTAAATGCAGTCAAAGTCTGAGGCAGTAGGGATAAGATTCCCCAACATATACATTTAGGGGAAGAATAAAATTTATTTCTTAATAATAAACAATTAAACCTATTCCACTGTCTTTTAAAGTAATTGAAAATACTGAGTATTTGCAATAGTCTCAGAGACTTAGCTTTCCTGATGATTGCTGTGGGAGTTCATCTGATGAAGTTTTGTAGCAAGTTTTATAAGTCTAGCCTTCCCCATATACAATATGTGAAGCTTGGTTCTCTCCAGATCTCTACATTTCACTGTATTTTTTTCCTGCTCCTATGGTGAGGTGGGGTGTAATGCCTCTTATTGTGAATATCTTGACTTTGATTTTGACTAGTATTGGGTAAAAGTACTTATCTGTTTTTATTTCTTTTAAGATAGATAATAGGATCTCCTTGTATGGCCAAGAATAGCCTGGAACTTGCTTTGTAGCCCAGACTGGCCTTAACTACTTTGGTATCTGGTGCTGGGATTATAGGCATGTACCACTAAACCTGGTTCTGATTTTCATTGTTTCGTTTACTTTGCTGTGCTGGAGAACAGATCCCATTTTTCAACTTTTAAAAATAGAATCTGTCTAGAGAATAAACATTTTCACATAGATTTGGTGACAGTGAGAAGGGAGAAACATATTTCTATTGATTCAAGAACCCAATTGTGTGTTTCTTTGTGTTAGATTTTGACAAAGCATGCCAACTTCTTCATCCTGTTTGTTATTTTCTTATCTCTGTAAAAGGTATATTCTGTTCTAATAAGACTCACAAATCCTGGGGCTGAGCGTCTTGTATTGAAAAGGAAGCCCATGTGTCTCTCTTAAGCTTTGGAGTCCAGGCTGTGACAAGTGAGAAGCCTACCACTGTCCTACTCACTCAAGGACAGCACAGGGCTACCCTCCCACCCTGCTCCTGTGTTGGCCCACTGGAGTTAGTCCAGCTCTGTCAGCTCTAGCGTAATTACTTCAGACTTCCTTAGGACACATCCCCTTGTGAAGGTGCCGTGTGGTCTGGCTGCAGAGCAGGTATACTAAGTTGCCTTCAGCAACTTCTTTGTTGGTTTCTGAAATCCTGCTGGACCAAGGAGGATCTGTGATTCTCCCATATTAGCCTTTTGTGTGCTGAAATCAGATGACAGGAGGGCATCACCCAGCTAAGTTATAGCATTAATATTAGCCATTGAACCAAATACTGGGAAACAGAGAAGAAAATAAGGAAGATTAGATTCTTGCTGCCATGGGAAAAACCATGTTGTAGCCTGGTGCCCAGCCTGTGATGGTCCCTCTGTACCTGTTTTCATTCTGCCTTTACACAGAATGCCATACACCTTGTCTGCCTTACACAGTGACTCATCTTCTAGTCTTCGGTACCATTCATTTTACTGTTTGCTTGCTGTTGTATCTTAAAAGTAAGTTTTCTCTTTTGAGTTGAAATCCATTGACAGTATTCTTTTCTTTTTATAGCTTGTACCTCCTTTTAAGCCTCAAGTAACATCTGAGACAGACACCAGATATTTTGATGAAGAATTTACAGCTCAGACTATTACAATAACACCACCTGAAAAGTGTAAGTCAACGTACAACATTGATGACACTCTGAAGTAGTTGGACCCAGTCTTTTCCAGAGTCATTGGCTGCCTCACAGATGAGATCCACCTGGGATTTTTGTTCCATTTCTGTAAGAATTTGCAGCGCCCCTTGAGGGCATAGCAGAGTGGCAGGAACAGACTTCTGGGTAGGACACTTGGGGCCACCTTCCAGCCTTACTCCTTCCTCAAGCCGTCTTAGCAGCTCCGTGCTGCCTGTGGGCCTATTTCTCAAGTCGGAGCCTTCCCTGGTCCAGACCCTTGTTCCTCACACCACAGCTTCAGAGCCACCCTAGCTGTGCCTCCTCCTTACGCAGTCATTTTAAGTTTACTGTTAAAAATAGTCCTTCTTTAGATCATAGTATTTTAAAGACAGCGAGTCTGTTATTAATTTTTATGCGTCTACTTTCCATAAAGAATGCACTAGGCTGTGTGTTCACACGCCATCTCATGTCATTCCATATGCACTGATAGATGCCTCATACTCCAAGAGATGCCATACATAAGTAGGTTTTGATGGAGGAGGAGGACAGGGTATGATTTTGAGGTAATATTTGGAAAGCTGAAGGCAGAGGTGTATATTATCCTTTAGCATTTTCTCCTTTCTTTTCCTTGTTTTAACATTTTCTCTACTGTTGGTTGACACTGCTTATTTACACTGAATGTCTGTGAGGCAGAAAAAGAAAATGAAATGGTAGCCCTGTAGTGGTCATGGTTACGTAACTATTGTAGAAGCATAAACTAGGACTCTTCTGGAGTCAGGGCCTGCATCTGAGAGCGCGCATGCCCAGAGGGGAATGTCTGTGGACGTGTGTGCACTTCTCGTTCTTTTATGTCTTTACGGTGACCAGAAGTGCTTAAATTTTATAAGTAAGGTGTTGAAGCCCAGTGTCACATATAGCGAGAGCAGGGGTCACTAGCTCAGCTGGGACTCCAACCAGGTTCTAAGATGCCTATATGCTGAAGGGAGCTGCATTTGTTACTGGTAGACTTTTAGTATCACTAAGAAATTAGAAGCTGTTAAAACCCCTGTGGAGCTGTGGGCAAGTAGCTTAGGGTCACCTGAGTAGAAATTACGGGCCTAGGCCTTGGCCTCTGGTCTCAGCATGGGATGTAGCAATGTAATTGTTCAACACTGGGAAGCACCAGTGAGTAGCTGAACAGACAGAGGGATGTGCCTACCCTGAGCTCTTGCTGGGCTCTGCCATTTGGAACTAAGGCTGGTTGTGTGCAGGCCACCCTTCCCCAGGGTACAGCTCTACCATGGCTTCCCTCTTCAGTATGTATCCACAGTCTCACCCAGAGAACCACCGTGATGTCATAGTCCAAGGGACAGTTCCGTCTGGTACGCTCCATTCTGCTGTGGTGCTGCTGTGTGGAGAGCACCTTTACTTGCTGTTTTCCATCAGTTAACATATTATCGAAAGGATCCCATGGCGTAATGACTCTTTGTCCCAGACCCTGATAGATGTCTCCTTGACAAGTACTTATTAAATGAGTGAACATAAAATGTGACCAGGACCTGGGAGGGTTTGGGTCAGGAGGAGGCCCCGCTCTTAGCACAGTGCAGTTGTCCTTGGGTGTCTGGGCTGCCTTCCTGTGTCTTTGCTCCCCATTGGCATCCATGGTCTACTTTAGGGTAGGAAGATCTTTGTGTCTTTTTGGAAAATAGGTTGGAGGAAGTCTCATTAGCCTAGCTTCTTCTGGACTCACAGGATTCTTTATGCCTTAACGTCCTGAATTAAGCCCATGCTTCTCCAGGGTGTGCCTGACAAGCCAGTTCTTAAAGAAAGGTTCCAGAGGATTCTAACTTGAGTGGCCTGATTAACTGGTCCTTAGGGTTCACATGAAAATTGAGCTGTACAGCTCCAGTATAAAAAGTCCCTGACTAAGTGAATGAGCATGAAAGATCTTAAGACTAGAAAGTCAGTGGCATAAACAGTTTAAAAACTCTGTAAAGAGTCTCAACCAAGTGAATTAGTAGTTTAAGTACTAAACTACTAAAGCTAAAATACTCTGTGGCTACTCAGCTGCTGTTTCATGATTAACTTACACTCCTAGCCTTAGGAGTCAAGGACCAGGAAGGACATCTTAACTCCTCCTGTCTTCATATTTGTGACTCAGACTTAGACTGCTGTCCTGATGGGAATCTATATGTTTATTTCTCAGTTCATAAGCCCTCTGAAATGATACTAAGATGATGAGTAGGGTCTGCGTCAGGTACATTAAGAATAACTTCTTTCTTTACCTTTTAGTAACACGAGTGTGCCAGGTTGTATAAGGCTTGGTGTCTTTGAAAGATGACCGGTTCATTTCTGTAGTTACACAGGGGCTGTACAGCAAGCCCTTAGGTTAGCACAGTTTCCAAAGTAGGTGCTAGTAGCCCGTGGGAATCTGACTTCTGTGGACATGAGAAGTATTACCTTGCTCTGCTCCTGGGTTCTAGACAGTACAGCAGCAAGGGTCCAAGCAGTCTGGCATATGCCTGACAGGGCATGCCACAGACTAGAATTAAGGAGAGTCTAGAGGTCAGGCTCCTCTCTCCTGGTTCAGGATCTCTTGGATGGAAAGGCAAGCGAAAGGGTGGTTAAGCCTCACTCTGCCCTGGCTTCTGTTGAAGGGGAGCAGTCCCAGTGACTAGTGCTTACAGTTCTTGGTTCTGAGGACCGAGGGAAAGGCTGTTGCTTTGGCAGTTCATGGATTCTAACTTTCCCCTGTGGGAAGAGAAAAGAGACAACAAAGCACTGCTATACAGAGGTAGGTAGGTTTTTTTGGTAGCCTTGAAACCACTGCTACTCACAACTCAGGCACCAAGATTTGGCTCCAAAGTCCACAGGATGCCGTTTGTCAGCAGTTGTCTCCCTAGTTGCCACCTTGGTTTATAAATCAACAATTTAAAATTATTTTTAAAAGAATAAATCAGCAGTTAAGAAAGAAAGCAAAATGTTCCATTTTCTGCAAACAGCTGCAGCAATGTGCCAGATTGTCCTAACTGGTGTTAATTAATTGAACAGATTTTAGAATGTGTTGTCTTTCATTACATCCATCAATGGCCCCATGCTTTCCTCTCACAGAAAAGGAAAATTTCTTTGAGAGAGATCTGATCACTTTTGGTACTGTCTAATTACATTTGTTAAATGTTCTGAGAAAAGCAGGCACTGGGGACTATGGGGATGCAGAGATTCAAACACAGAGCTGTAGTCTGTAAATGTGCTTATATTCATGACTGCTGTCATTGTACCTGCATGGTCCTCCAGAGGACCACCCAGGGAGCTGCTGCCCTCAATTGGACATAGTCAAAGAACAAGCCCCCTTGTAACCAACCCTGAGGGAGTAGTCAAGAGCTGAAGTGGGTGACTTTGAGGAAAGATAGGCCTGTGTGGACTTCAGAGATTTCTTCCTGTTCAGAATTTCGGTGAGTGTTACTGACAGGACAGTGGAGGGAGGCTGTCTTCCGTCTCTGGAGACACCCACAAATTCACCCTCTCTCTCTAAGGCAAGACCAACCTGCCATGTAAAGCCCTCTAGGCCTAGGACAAGGTCTGGTTACAGCCAGGAGCCAGAGCAGTCCCTGTCGTCTCTGGGATAGAGAACACACAGAGCCTTATTACACATAGGATGTGGATGTGCTGTAAGTTTGAGTGCAGAAATAGACAAACAAAGCTTTTCCTTGGGAACACTGTTTCTGAGAGGTGATTGACATATGTCAGAATTAGAACATTACTACTTCAACGGACTTTTCTATAGAGCTTTTATGCTGTGTGATTCAATGGTGAATGCCTCAAACCCATCCCAGCTTTCAAACATTGCCATTGCCTTAGTTCTGAGCCCATGTCTTCTCAGGAGACAGATGTTTCCGTCTGCCTCAGCACTACCTAGGATTGCTGCTCAGCTGCTGACAGGAGCGGTCTGTTTAAGAGGGGATGTGTGGTGTCCTGTGTGACTGTACACGGAGTGTTTCTGCCACTCCAGCGTAGGTTCTGGTGCATTTGAGCTGAAAGCGTTAGGGAATGCTAATTCAGTCTGGCGCTGAGGTCCCTGCGCATTAAGAAGAGAATATGGAAAAGAATTTAAAAAGTCATTTTTTGGATGAAAGCAAAGCCTTTTATCGGGTGCATATAGTTTCTGTTCATGAAATTAATGCTTCCAGAAGAGCCTAGAAAACAAAAAGAATGGAACTACCTCTTTTAATGGAGTTAAGGAAATGGAAATATTTGGCTTGGAAAAAAAAATTGTAAGGCTAGAGAGAGACGATGGCTTAGGAATTAAGAACAGCTGCTGTCTTATAGGGACCTTAGTTCAGTTCCTGGCCTATGTCATGGGGCTCATAACGTGTAACTCTAGTTCCAAGGTGCTTTCATTTGTTTATATTGCTGTGGTTATACACCATGGTGAGAAGTAACCTGGGGAGAATTTAGTTTACAATGTCCTGATCACAGTCCATCATCAAAGGAAGTTAGGAGCTTAAGGCAGGAACCTGGAGGCAGGAGCTGATGCAGAGCGTGCTTACTGGACAACTCCCCATGGCTCGCTCAGCTTGCCTTGTTATATAATCCAGGCCTGTATGTACCCAGGGTGATGACACCCAGAGTGTGGTGGACCTTCTTATATAAATCAGTAATCAAGAAAACACCCTTGCAGACTTGCCTACAGTGCAGCCTGATAGAGGCATTTTCTCAATTGGAGGTTCCCTCTTCCCAAATGACTGTAGCTTATATCAAGTCTGTAAGTGTCCTGTGGGACCAGCGTCCGGGTGACCTGAGGCCTCCTCCAGACTCGGAGGGCACTTGCACTCATGGGTTTACAGTAAACACATACCCATCTGCCCCCTCCGCCTGCCTCTCTCTCTCTCTCTCTCTCTCTCTCTCTCTCTCTCTCTCTCTCTCTCTCTCTCTCATACACACACACACACACCTCTCTCTCTCACACACACACAGACACACTCTCTCTCTCTCTCTCTCTACACACACACACACACACACACCTCTCTCTCTCTCTCTCTCTCACACACACACAAATCTCTCTCTCACACCCACACACACACCCACACACACACTCTCTCTCTCTCTCTCTCTCTCTCACACACACACACACTCTCTCTCTCACACTCACACACACACACACACACACACACACACACACACCCCCTCTCTCTCTCTCTCTCACACACACACACACACACACACACACACTTCTCTCTCTCTCTCTCTCTCTCTCTCTCTCACACACACACACACACACACACACACACACAAAGTAAAAACAAATCATGTTTTAGGAGGTTGTACTGAACAGTTTATCTTGATTGCAGGATGGTGTGCAGTGGACCTTGGAGATGAGCAGGGGTGTTGTAGCTGGCGCTTTCTAGTGCCTGACCTAGGAAGAGCTTTGTAATTGTGGATTCCCACCAGAACACTTAGGGAGGAAGAGGCTTGGTTCTTTGTAGCTCTGCACATACAGGACAAGCAGATAAAAGAGGGATTCATATACACTGCCCCACCCTCAGCTTGCACATTGTTGTTTTCCTGACGAACCAAAACTCGAAATCCGCTCCTTCGTTTTTCATCTTTTTTTCTTGTCCTCTTTATTCTAGTTAAAGTTTTACTACAAGAAAATAGAGAATAGTGAGTTAATCACTAGTAAATATTGACTGATATTGCTGAAGAAGATTAGTTTGCAGTCAGACCTAGGTCACCAGAAAGAAAAACTACAAGCACTTTGGAGACCTCATGGATTCTGTAGAATTCAGTGACTTAGAATTTAGAACGTTATGCTTTCCTGAAATGCCATATCCTTGAAAGTAGAATTCTGATTTTGTTCAGTAATGTTTTTCCTATAATTAATTAATCTTGAAATTTTGATGTCTTAGAGATGATTTTATAATATTATTTCTCGGTAGACCATGTGTATATAGAAATCATAGTTTTTTAAACTCAGTTTTACGGAGAAGTTGATGAGACGTCTTTGAGTGTGTAGGCAGAGGAACAGTAGAAACCTGAATGACAGCGCTGTTTGCTGCCCACAGATGACGACGACGGCATGGACTGCATGGATAATGAGCGGCGGCCACACTTCCCTCAGTTCTCCTACTCTGCAAGCGGACGGGAATAAGTTCCTTTCAGTCTGTCTCTACACTGTCATCTTAGATTTTGCCACTGAGAATGATTCCTGGACATCTCCACCAGTCCTCGCTCTTACAGTTAGCAGGGGCACCTTCTGACATCCCTGACCAGCCAAGGGTCTTCACCCTCACCACCTCTCACCCACATGAAACCATAGACACAGACACTCCAGTTTTGTTTTTGCATGAAATTGTATCTCAGTCTAAGGTCTCATGCTGTTGCTGCTACTGTCTTACTATTATACAACTTTCAGAAGTAATTTTACAACCTTTGGGAGTCATGGGCCCATTGTTCATTTGTGCATCAAGTGTCATCTTCTTTTGGTTTTTGGTTTTCCCTAGCAGTGAAGGCTATATGAGATACACTGATTCTAGGTACATTGTTAACTCTCTAGGAGATAAATCAAGAACTAATTAGACTAAGAAGATTTAGTTTCTATTTCTGAACAAGCAGTTGTTAAAGGGTGGTGGTGTGTGTATGTAACAGTTTAGCAGCGCATGTCTGACCAGCACATGAAGTGTGTATCACTGACATTTGGCTGGAAATCCTTAGGAAACATTGAGAGGACTGAAGGGCCGATTTGAGATACACATAGCTTTTTAATTCCTGCTGGATATTGTGGAGGAAGCCCAGTGCCACCCATGGACACCCAGATTTCAAGGGCAGACGGAGACCGTTCAACCAAGCACTGAAGGTGCAGAGTCGCCTAGAAAGGCTTAGGGTCTACTTTGTACCAGAGAGCATTTCCCCTGGGCTTGGCAACCTTTTCCCTTTCTTGACATTTATCACCTCTGATGGCTGAAGAATGTAGACAGTACAGTGATCCTGCTGTCACCAAAATCCATACACCAAGGTGGACGGGTGTTTGCCTTACCAGTTTTGAAGTTGTTACTTTCAGTTATAGGTGAATTAGCTTTTTCTCAGATGTTAAAACTTTGAATGTCCTTTATGGTTTTGTTTCTATTACGGTAGTATTTATTTTTTAGTGGTAAGAATTGTGTTGTCATGTTAGCAAGCGCAGCTCCAATTCGCAGCTCCAATTCACAGGTCATTGCCTGCGGTTTCTTTCCACCCATGTGCAAGGAATGTACACACCCATTAGAATCATGCACTTTTCTCCTAGGTAAGAAGAAATGGTAAGGCTCTGGGATTGTATCTGTGGTTAGAATCTGGTTAGAGTCTTTGGGAGAGGGGATGCTGTAATTTGACCCCTTGGAGCTGAAATGAGAAAATCCCAATACCCAATGCCAAGGGGTTGGTAGAGCAAGTGGATGTGAGAGTATAGCCTAGCATAAAGTAATGGAGAGAGCGGAGACCCAGTGACGATGAGAAATGCACTCTCCTCAGCAAAGTGAACACATCACAACCATTCACACAGTGGCAAGGAAAGGATAAGAAGAAGGTGATGTGTTTATTCTTATCAAGGTACATTCATTACTGAATCAAGCCATCAGGGAAAACAACAAAACAAAACACCTCTAGCTTTTATTTTTCTGTACATACTCATGTCTCCCAACCCAAACATTTCTCACTGAGAGGGGACATGTATGCAAACCTCATCTTTCTCCTTCATTAATGATGATCTTCAGATTAAACCCTTTGGTGCTAGGAGCTGACACTTTCCAAAGCAGACTATGAAGTCCAAGGATCAAAGCCTTTCTTGCAGCAAGCAAGAGGGCAACTGCTGCTCCAAGGAGTGATTACGGAAATGGATTCCAGCTACTGACTGGCAGCTCCCAAATGGAAGACGACAGTGTGACCTAGCAGTGTTACTGCATTGTGGGTTTGCGTAGGAAGTCATGCTCTCATGCAGATGTCTTGGCCTCTGGGCTCGGACTTAGGGAAGCAGAGCCGCTGCTGGCGGTGGCTGGCCGCTGGGACCGCTGGGACCGCTGGGGTGTAAAGGGCATTTTACTAAGGCAGCTAAGACTGACTCAGACATAGATTTTGTCCTCATTTTTCATGTTTCTACCTGGGTGAGTTTACCCTTAGTGGGAAGTAGGAAGTTAGACAGGTATACAGTCTTACATCGGCAGTCTTTTTTCCTACATAGAAGTATGTTGAATGTTTCACACTGACAAGAAAGTAGATTAGATGGTATGTCCTTTAAGTTACCTTGCATCCATTCTGGAAGAAAGAAGTAGGAGAGGAAGAAAAGCAAGCCGGGCCCGGCTGATGTTCAGAGCATTATCCTTCAGAAGGAGCAGACACTGTACACTAAGCACACGGCTGCTTCTGTCTCCTCCCAAGTCTTAAGGGAATTTCATGACCTTGGCCAAGGATACTTGGTGAAGATTAATGAGGGGACATTGACAATGCCTCAGGCTGGCCACTCCTCACACCTGGCCCTTGGTCCCCAGCCTTTCAAGGGATTGCTCATCCCATCCCTAACTCCCCGAGTGTCACAGCAGGTGCATTCTTGGCTTTGGTTTCAAGAGTTCTCTCCTTGCACCTTCCACCAGATGTCAGTTAAAGGGCAGGAGTAGAGCAGAGAGGTGGGGAGGAGGCTCTGAAATCTTAAGTTGCCTAGGCCTACAGCTTAGGGTTCTGGCAGTTGAAATGGCCTGAAACCAGGCATCATCATGTCTGGATGCGGCTCTGGCTTTGTGATTCCAGCTCCTACCAGCTCCACCTTGACCTCTTGTCACCATGCAGGGCTGTCTGGGAGGAAACTAGCCACTTGTGCTCAGACTGCTGCCAGCATTCTCACAGCTTTGCTCTCCACATTAATGACATAGATTATTCCAGTATTGTTTCCATTTCCCACCTGACCTCCAGCTTCTCAGAGCTGACTTCTTGCAGGGGCCACATGCTTCTCTTTCCCTCACTAACTGCAGGGTCTCCAGCACACCTCAGTGTACACACTTTGCTGCTACCGTCTGTACTGTCTACATCACAATTCCCTGAGCTTGCTCCTGGTACTGCATTACAGGCAAGCATGAAGTGTAAAGTATTTATTTAAATAAAAAGGAAACCTCTGGATTGGTCACCGAGTCACCTCCCTGTAGATTCGTAGTCTGTGGCATATTTTGACTTTCTAGTTCTTCTGCTAGATCCATACAAGATCTGGTCATCTGGTTAAGGGTTTGAAGCAGACACAGCTACGAACCCGGATGCTGTCATCACTGTCACGGCTGGCTACACTACAGATGTTCGTGTCCTTACATTTATGACCACAGGGTGTGAAGTAACTACCAAGAACCTGATTTTGTACACTGTACACCCTCGGTATCTCACACTCTGACAGGGACACACATGACTTCCTTCGTACAGACAGCTTAAATAAAGCCCTGTGTCAATCCGCTACTTCTCTGTTTGTTGTTGTTGGATATGGCTCTGTAACTTCAGAAAACTAAATTTCGTTCTTTTCTGGAAAAAGGATTATAGCCCCAGCTGTTATTAACCAGCCCTGTATAAAGGTGTGACAGGAAAAGAGGTAAATAGATAAAACACAGACGGGGTGTTTTCCCTTGACCAAAATGCCAATAGCGTGCTTGTAGCAACTGATGAAGGGCTAGGAGTGCAGTCCCTGGCCACCAGCAGCAGATTTTAAGGCACATCTACTAGGATGCCAGAAAAAGAGTAGATTGCAGACCCTAAAGGTCTTGATAAGAAATGGTGTGGGCCCCAAATTCTCAAGGAATGCAGCTTGTCACTAATGTCTTCCTGATAACACACAGCTCCAGACACTTCCTTGCAAGTGTATCTTTAACCCTTCATGTCAGTTTATAACGTAGACATGAGTAATCGATGGCCAGAATGTCTGGATTACATTGTTTTGGATGGGGTGTATTTCTGATTTTACCTCATAAGCTACAACTGTAGAACTTGGCTTTGCTCTTGTGAATTCAACAGGGAGAGGAGTGACTTTTGGGACCAGTTAGTCAGGCATGCATGTGTATTTCTCACAGCCAAATCTGGAGGCATTCTTACATGTGCTGTCCTCAAAATCAACTGGGGTTGGCAGATCCATGAGGCTGAAATAAAGTGACCTCTACAACTCTTTAAAGGTGCTATTTTTAGAATATTGTATAATTTATTCATGGTATAAATACATAAAACAGAATTGAGGACAGTTAAAATATGTGACAGCTTTATGGCTAGCACATTTGATGAACCAGAAACTTCTCAGAATAGAAGTTCTGCTGTTCGAGGCTTGCACCTTTGACATGCCCCAGAGATGAGGATGGCCCATGCACCGTCCTGCTACCACCACCTCCATGGCCTAAGCTGCATGTTTGTGAAGGGCAGGCTGAGCATGTGGACACCAGGCCTCAGCTGAGCGCCCTGGGCTGCTGGGCTGCTGGCAGGGAGAGGTGAGGTGTCCCATGCAGCCTTGCCCCCAGTGTTTCATCCCCCCCTCAAACACCGTGACCATCTCAGCATCCAGGCTCTATTCCTGTCTGTCTGGTCGCTTTTGTTTTTTGTTTTTGTCTTCGTTTGTTTTGTGGAGCCGGGAGAGGACCCGGGGCCTCACATGCTGGGCAAGTGCCCTGCCACCGAGCTACACCCCAGACCTTCCAGTGTCCATTTGTGTTCCTTTAAAGCATTTGAGGGCTTGACTGTATAGTAGAAATACTATTTTAGACTAAGAATATGATCTGTGTACAGATATTTGATATACTGTTAAGTAAATTTTCTAATTTCACATACATTTGTTTTTAGGCTCCTCTCAAGTACTGCTATTGAAGACAAAAATCTGACACCATCGAGCCAAAGATGCCTTTTTTGGGGGAGGGGGGAGGGGTTTGCTTTGTGTTGTTTAGAGAATGGGAAAATAATGCAGAGTGCTTCCTGAGTGCACACAGTTCAGTGGGAAATGCTGGATGCTGGCTACTGGCAGACATGGGGGGGGGGATGGTGACCGGCAGGAGGAGAGGTGGTCTTCAGTACACTTTGGCTGACTTCAAACATGTGCCTTTTGGTGTGTTTTGTCATTGCTACAAAATGAAAAGGAAACAGAACAACTCAAGTCTTTAGAAAGACTTTTTATTAATCCCTGTGCATACTTTAGAGACAAGGGAAATCAGTGACTTGAAGCTGTTCTGAGCACACACTCCCGACTAGCCCTAGCCAGTTGACGCTGAAGCACTCCCTGTCTGTAGCACAGGGACAGGCCATGGCATGAGGACCAGCCCCCCTGCAGTCCCTGGTGGTGTCTCCCTGGGGAGGTTTCGGTGCACTGTGCACATTAAGTACAAATCAGATGAATGTAAATATCTCTTTGTAAATCATTTATTTCACTCTGTTTCATCCAGGTCAGCAATCAGATTGTGGCATGCTGGGTAACTGGAAAAAAATGATAATAAAAAGTAAGTTTAAATAGATCCTGGGTATTTGTTTTCTCATTTGCTGGTTTGGTCAGCTGTATCACTGAAGCTTTGGAGAAAGGGTTTCTGGTGCTAAAAATGTGAAAATATGCGTAGCCAACTGTATTGAAAATCTGTGCCTTACTCCCTGCTACCAGAGACCGAAGAAAGCCCTTTCGGTATATGGGTATCAAGCTCTATCCTTGTAAGGCTTTCCTTCTGAGAGCAGTCTGCACCCCAGACCTGTGTGCGCTTCTACCCAGGAACACAGGCATCATGACAGTGCCTGAATTATTTGTTAGGAAACTAATCTGACATTACAGTGGGCAGAAGTGGGAACAGTTAGATGGCACGAGTAACACAAAATGAGTGTTCCCTGCAGTTTCATGTAACATGTATACATGGGCTTTTACATTTTCACAAAGGTGAAAGTCTCTCATCTCTAAGACGTTGCACTTGTTGGTAGGGGAAGAGTCCAGGGTAAGAAAAGTGTTGACCACTGTAGCCTGGTGAGTATACATTGCACACATGCCCACTAGGTGCATCAGATCGTCTCCTAGTTCTGCAGTGGAGGATGACCAGCTGCAGTACTCTGAAAGTCTGAGGAGAGCTGTCTGTGGTAGCCCCAAAACTGCACTTTCCACTGGGCCAGGATGGTAGAGCAGGGCCAGGCGCCCCCCCCCCAGCCTTGTGACTAGAGCTAGGGTCCAAGGAAGAATTCCGCTGCCCGGTACAATCTATGATTCCCTGGTAGGGATTTCTAAGTTGGAAGAGTGGGACATGTTGGAAATGCTTTTTCTTTTTCTTGTTTTCCTCCTTTGGAAAAGGTCCTGTGTGCATTTCAGGTAGATGTTACCATGTGTGAGGAGCATGGTGGTGAATTTTAATGAACTGTTATGTGAGCAGACTGGTTTCTCACAGGGAATGGAGGTGGGACTGTGGCAAAAGGCAAAGCAGGACAGCGTGAGGTTAGCAATGAGGAGCTTTTCAGAGCCCAGAGCTGCTCCATTCTCACCGTCTTCCAGAGAGGGTCTGGGACATCTGTCAGTCACCAAAGCCTGTGATCAATTTAATCAGCAGATAGAGGTTCCCCTTTAACATTGATGCCACCCTACACTGAGCAAGCTGATACTGGTTCTGAAAGTGACTAGTTGGGATACACCCCCCCACCCCCATCTCCGTCCCCACCCCCTAGTTCTCTGAGGATAGCCAGGCGAGACTGGCTGCCTGGTATCCTGGGTCCCCACACATGGGCTTCTAAAGCAAGAGAATAAGTGGCTGAACTAGCAGCAGCACAGACCATGGCCAGCGTATCTCCAAAGTCAGAGTAAGTGAGCTTGGGCAGAAAATCCCTCCTCACTTCAGAGTGAGGCCCCTGAAGGAGAATGGAGCTTTGCAGCAGGATTTTTCTTAACCCAGAAGTGTATTACTCAGTGAGTCTCTGAGTGCCTGTGATCCCAAGGCCATCTAGGAAAGTGGTATCGCTGGGCTCCCTATTAACGCCTTCCCTGCTCTTCTGACTGGGGACAACCTCTGGGATGAGAGAATGTGAGGGAAAACAGGAACACGTGAATCACATGCTCATGGAGCAAGTGCTGCCCTCTCCAGTCAGGAGTAGGCCTTGCTTTGGGTAGGCACTGCATATCCCCTTCAAGTCTTGTACTCTGGTTTGTGTCTCTGCCACCCTGTCCACTAGAGTGACATTTTTAGTGCCACCTGATCTTTCCACAGTTATCCATAGACACAAAAATGTGAGTTACTATCATAGTCTGACTTATCCGCAGTCATGTGTCAGGGGTGTTACTGATGTGTATCTCTGTCCTCAACACAACAGCCACTGAGGCCTCAGTCTAGGAGAGAAGGCGAATGCCTAGGCAATGTTCTCAGCTCAGAGCTTCAGCTGGAGCGTTTGACTGCTCTCTCCCCATTCAGTCCTCACCTGTCACCATAACCCCTGTTGTGTGGGGTCCTGAATCCGTGATTGCCCTGAGAGTAGAGGGATTCCCCTTGTTTCTGAGGTACAGCTCCATGTAGCTGCCCCTCGTGCTTGTTACTTCTACCTTCTACCATAGCCTTCTCCCCAAACCTTGGGTTTTGTGCTCAATTTATTTCTGAAATTTATTTTAAACTTGGCCTTTTAAGAAGCGAGATGTATGGGGTGACCCCAGGTGTTGTCCAGCTGACAATGCTTTAGGGTACCCAGCCCTTCTTACCACTGGGTTAGATTCTTTAGTCTGGACTGCCATTTCCTGTTTCTTTTCCTTTCCACTGAGGTCAGACTTCTTGCTGTGTGGTCTCACCTCAGCCTCCTAATGACCTCTCTCAGGCCTCTCTGCCCTTTAGTCCTACAGTCCCTCAAGTCAACACTCTTCCTGGCTCTCTCTGTGTACCTTATCCCATGTGGTGAGGTCCCCAAACACTGTTCCTATACATCCCTGGCAGGGACTTTCTCAGTGGTCCTTCCAAGCTTGTTCTGAGGTGACAGGTACACTTAAGCCCTCGGATGCTCTCTATGGCTTGCCTTCCCTTCTGGTGCTACTCCATTTTCCCATACGTCACTCCTTTCTTGGGCTCTATCATTCATCTGCCTGAGAGAATGTGAAATGACTTCTCCCCAGTGGCCCCATAATCCTGCTGTGATATTGATAGTGATTCTACAAAATTTAGCAGCACCTGGACTGGGCTCCAAATGGGACCTGACTTGTACTTAAGATGTAGAGCATGTGAGTTCCAAGTACGGATCGTACCGGGATCCTCAAGGCCTGCTGTGGTACATCCATGAACTGAGCATTAAAAAGGGCAAGATAGGAGACAACCTAGGATGACTAACCCAGATAGGGAGGATAGGAGCATCCTGTCTGTGTGCTACAGACAGAGTGGGCTCTGAAGGACATCAGTTTAGCAAGTGGAACTACTACCAAGCTCAGCAGTGCCCCTCCCCCAACCCTGAGCAGCCTCCCAACGTAGGCCCATACCAAGGTTCTGACCACTGTCAGCTATGAAGCAAGGCGGGAAATCACAAGTCACCATAGCCCAGCGCGGACTCCTTGCTGGCCACCTGTCTGAGCTTTGGAAGACAGCTGAGGTTCCCTTCCAGGGATGGGCCGGCTCCACTGCCTCTACAGAAGCCAGAGCCAGGAAAAGGTAGAAAGGGTGGAGAGGCTGTCCACAGACAGAGCAGGACTTCATGTGATGGGGGCAGCTCTGTGCAGGCCAGAGACACCTGCAAAGTGCTGTCTAAGTGCAGCTCACCACCACAGAGCTCCAGGGTCAAGTAGCATTATTTTGGTTCCCAAGCACTTTGTCTGCACAGAGGTAGGTATCTGTTTTATGTGAATTATATTTCCATGGGAAATAAATTTTAAGAATTCCCAAAGGACAGACAGCGTCACCAACAGCAGAGTGGAGCCTCTGGCTGCCTTGTGTTTGAAAGCGTTAAAAAATGAAACCAACACTGGCATCTGGGGTTGTAATGTGACGGAACTGCAGTCTTTTAAAGGCAAGAACCACTTATCTCCACTGCATGCAATATTCAGTGTTTTGTTCACTTGTCTAATTGGATTAAAATATTTAGCTCCCTTTAAAAACTTGATTGTGAATTTATATCGCAAAATATAATGTTTTAACTCAGAAAGCAGGAAGAGGAGCAAATGCATCTGAAGCAATATAAAAAAATTCAACATCTTCCACCCACTATTCCCATTGTGGAAGTATACATTCTTGGACAAAGGGAGCTCTGAGAGCAGGCCTCTTAGATGGAGTCTAGCGAGGCTTTCAGTATTAGTGACAATCAGGGCGCCCAGATGAACAGCTAGGCTGACTGTGCTGGTTCAGCTGCGTGGGGACGGCTCCCTGACTTCCCCGTGATTATGTTAAAAACGCAGCCCAGGGTCTTATGTCATTCTCTAAAACACCCAGCAGCAGGGAGTTAATGACATCGTAGCTGCATATGTTCAAGTTGATTTAAAAAAATATGCAAGTCACTTTGGTTGACAGTGTCTTGTACACAGTTTTGAAAGAATCAGGGCAAACTTTAACAGAGTCAGTTTTTATTTGAAAAATATTTTCTGGGAATGTATCAGTGTTTATTTTTGAGACTGACAATTCGGGTGAAAATCAGGATAAAAACAAAAAAGCAACAATTTGGTTGAAATCAAATTGTTTGTTTTCATATATTTAGAATTCTTTCCAAAAAATCCTGGTTCAGGAAGAGGCTTTGTGAATTATTTTATTTGGTGTATTTTCTGTTCCATTCATCAGACGCCATCTGTCTTACAGGTAGTTAACTGTGTGTGGGCCCTGAAGTCAGCCAGGCAAAGCCCCTGAGCTCCAGGAAGGGCAGATAAGGGTGGCCGCCTCTAGGTGCCCACTTTGTCTGTCAGCCTCCCAGCAGCCAGTGGGTCTGGCCCACCCTCACATGAGCTGCCCATCGCCAGCCTCAGTCCTGTGTCTGCTTCTACTCACAAGCAGGCCTCTCCTCCCCTCCCTAGAATTTGCCTCTCATGCTTATTTTCAACTCTATTCAATGAGTCCTTTGATGTAATGAGATAATGTCGATGATCTTGAATATAACCACATATGGCTGCTGGATCCGTGCACAACTTTAAATCAAATTAGAAAGTACATTCGCTGCCAAGAATGCTTAAAAGTCATAGGGCCAACTGATTAACCACTGACACGGCAGCTTCCGACTCTGTTTTCTAAACTGTGAGTGATTCATGAGAAGGGGCTCAAAGGGAATCCCTCCCCAGACTGAACGCTGAGGACGGGACAGGCAGGCTGCTCAGGGTGACAGCTATGCAGGATGCCAGGCAGCTGAAGCCAGTCATTACCCCGTAAGTAACAAACTCGTCTTGATGGGAGAAGCAGCCCCCCAATGGACAGACCGTTTCTATTCTCTTCCCTCTTCCAGACCCGTTCTCTCCAAGAACGAAATCCAATTTCCTCACCAGCAGGCCCCACCCTTCCTGGCCAGATGTTAGTGTTTGGGTTTAGGCTTCTGACCCCAACACTGCTCCAAGCTTTGCCCAGTCAAGCCTTGCCCAGTTCCTGGGACCCATGGCCTCACCCACAAGCTACCTCCACACTACCACTATGGCAGCTCTGGCCTCCCGACTCAGACAGGTTTGGCAAGGAGAGAGAACAGGTGCCTGGTCCAGCCCTCACATCAGAGTCCGGTTAGAGAACCTAGGGGTTACTACTGCCAGGGTAAAACCAAGCCAGTATAGTCATGTCCATGCAGGGCCATCTAAAGCCCTTTTCCAAAGCTCCTCCCAGTGTGAGTCAAGAAGTTATTAAAGGCACCATTTTCAGTCAGTCCTGAGGTAGGAGTGCCCTGCACCCTGGACGGTGACGTTCCTACCACAGGGCAGGTGTGTACGCTCTCCAGCCGGAAGTAGCCCTGGCACAGGCACAACCAGGACAGTTTTCCTTCATGGGCAAGAGGTTGTGTGTGACTCAAATCTAAACAGAAGCCATTTAGAATAATCAAGGCTTAGAAACAAGGCATTTCCTGTTGGAGCCCACCATGCTCTCTCTGAACAGGCCAGGGCTGAGGAAAGAGAGCCAATGTGAAGACGTGACTAAGCTCCCCAGCAGCTGTCTGGTCAGAAAATACCCACTCTCTCCTTTCGGGGACTGAGCAGACAGAGATTTTTCAGAGTTTGACATGCAAAATTACGCTATTATGCTTAATTCATCCAGGCTGAGAAAATGGAAGCCTTCAGCCACACCATTGCCACACTGGACACAAAGGCAGCTGTAAGCCTCAGATGCCCACAAGTCCAGCTGGAGACAGGTCAGGGCACAGCCGTTCCCTCTGCAGCCCTAAGGAGCCACTTCTCCAACCAGATACAGTCAGTCAAACTTTGATTTACTTGCTTCAAGGATTCCTTTTTTTAAAAAAAAATTAGCTTACAATTCATGTTTATTTTGTGGCCAAAAATGAATCCCAGAAGTCCAAGGCCACCAAGTGCCAGCACATGGAGACCAATGTGACACTTGTACCAGAGTGGACTCTGGTTTAGAGACCCAGCAAAGAGCTTGTAAAACCTCTAACTGCTCCCAGCATTTGCAACAGGAAGTCATTACCTCTGCCAAATTTCTTCATCCTGATCATCTTAAAATAACACCCCAGATAGAATTTCACTATAAAAAGCCCTATCAGAAATGCCCCAGACAGGCTAGTGTTAGAGAGCAAGGGACAGACAAGTCATTTGTATTGCCACTGGCAAAGGAAGACTTTTCCCTGGAATATTTTCTTTTAAATGCAGTGAATCTGGAAATTCTCAGACTTTTAAAACTCAGGAAAAGGCTTCTAAAAATATCTCTGTTCTCTGTTAAGATCTGTGTGCACCATAAAGAAGGCCAGTGAGTAGTCCAAAGGCAAAACTCATCACACCATAGATCCAATCCTTCATCACATGTCACAATACCCGGTCACCACAGGTGGCTCTGGTGACTTTGGACTTTGATGCACCAGATCTTCCTAGGACCTGCCAGGACCTGGGTTATAACCAAAACCAAGTTCCTTAGCCAGGAGATGGACTCAGGACTGAGCAGTCAAGATGGTCCTGTCACTGTCACTGCTTGGCCCTGTGGGAACTTCTCAGGAAGGGGACAGGCTGACCTCAAGTACGGGGCACTCCAGGCTACTAAGTCCCTAAGATTCTACTGAACACACTACTACTACCCTAACATGCCCCGTTCTCTTAATTCCCATGCTAAGGTGAGGGCAGAAACTCAGGAGCACGTGGATGACTTGGCCAAGGTTTTCAAATGGAGTTGTTTCTGGCTACAGCTCCAGACTAAGGTTCTTCACGTCTTTATGCATCACCCCAACAGCTCGTAAATGGAGGCCCCCAGGCCCACTTCCAGACGTGCCTTGGAGTGTCAGGGGTCACCACAATCTGGGTGTTTACACACATTCCAGACCATGGTCAGTGTGTGGTCAGACCCTGCTGGCCTGTACCCTGTAGCCTTCTGGTGCATACTTGTACCACTGTGTGACTACTCTGCCCAGTGTCCAACCTGGATCTTTCTCAACTGAACTTGGAGCCATTTACAGAAGGAATGAACAGGCTGAGTTTCAGGGCAGGTCAAGATTGTCACCTTTGAATGGAGGATGAGAAGTGCTCTTTCACCCTTTCACATCCAGATGCTTCCCCACTAACCATTGTGCACATGTGCACAGCCTTATCTCCACAAATCGCTTGATGGGGCCAAAACCTCAGAACCTCTCTGACGTGAAGAGAAGCTGCTGAGAACAGTAGTTTTGTGCCACCCGCCCAACTCACCTGGGCTCTTTTCTGCCATTATCTAACCTGAAAGGGGACAGCCTAGGCTCTGGAGTCAGACTTAGGTTCCATTTGCTGTGCCCCTATTTGCTAGCTGAATATGCTTGTTTGAGCCTCAGTTTCCCTATCTGTAAAGTGGAGACAATAAGATCAGCCTTGCTGGCTTGCTTAACTGGACAGAGTGAGTGCATGTGTTAGACAGTGGACTACTGAATTGGGCTAGGACGTCTGATTACTCTCATGAGGCCTTCCCATCTAGCACATCTACTGTTAAAGTCCTCCCATCCTAGGAGCGGTTCACAGCTGCCTCCTGCACGTGTTGGGCCTCACCACTCCCGTTCCTCTTCCTGCCCAGTCTTCCCCACCCATGTTCCTGCATGGTGTGACTGCCCTTGGTAGGCCTGGGTGACACATGTGCTTGAATCTGATGAGAGACAAACCTCAGTTTATGCTTTTTCATACACCAGTTGGCAGGCCCTCCCTTCTTCCCTCCCTCCTAGCTTATGAGCTAGGCTATGACACTGCAGCCTAGAAGGGGGGAAGGAGAGGGTGCCTGTGTTGCCACACTGCACTGGGCTGCCCTATCCTTGAGCTGTAGTGGGCTCTGTGTGTGTTCTCACGCCGTCCACGGCTGCCCTCAGCCTGCTGGCCTCAGCCTGGCCCACAGAGATCCCTGTGTGCCTTCCCATTCAGCACGGGGCTCCTTGGGGCTTGGGCCGGAGTGCGTCTTCCCACCCTACCTGGGCTCGCAGCTGGTCCACTTCCTCTGACAGGTTCTGTCGCTCCAGGAGAAGCTGATTCTGCCGGTTAAGCAGCTGCACCAGCTGCTGCGCTGTGGCCTGACCATGCTTATCCAGCTGCCTGAGCCTGCAGAGAAGGAGGTGGAGACAGGTCCTGAGAGCCGGTGGCTTTGGAGAGCACGGAGGACAGGTGTTAGCTCTGTCAATTATATGTGTTGACATTCCAGTGCAATGACAAAATACTTGGGGAGGAAATGGCTTACTGTGGCTTTAAATTTCCACTCATGATCAGCTAACTGCACTGAGTCTATGAATCCTTAGCTGTAGCACTTTGGGTTTGTGACAAGGCAGCTTTCCTTGCACTGGCATGGGTGGTAAAGGAAGTCCTCACTTCAAGGAGGATAGGATATGGAGAGAGGAAGCCAGTGTCTCAGGACTACATTCAAGGTCAAACCCCTAATAACCCAACCTCCTCCCGCTAAGCTCCTCTTCAAGTCCCAGCACCTTCCTATACCACTGAGGGCTGGGGACAAAGCCTTCAAACAGAAACCACTGGGGACAGGGGAGCTGAAGCCATAACTGGAGCGGAGGAAGCGCCCAGGTGAACAAGTTAGCCAGAGCTCTGGGCCACCGCGGACAGGCCAGCGCTGTTAAGCTGGATGCCCTTCTGACAAGAGAACGAGCAGCCCCTCAACACAGCCTTCACTAGAAACACTGGGCAGTGGGTACAGAAGGAAGACTGGTGCCTCAGACTCACAGATAAGGGGCGGAATCCTCCATGTCCACCTGGAAGCGCTGGGCCTGGGCAGATTGCAGCCCTGGATATGGATGGCCCAGGCTCCAGAAACACTGAACTAAGGGCTTTCCATATCAATCCCTGCCAGTCACAGGCTGCGGCCTGCGGACCAGATGTCTGCAAAGATCCTAAATTTGTCCCTCTGCTGATAGGCCCTCCTCCCCAGACTCGCTAATTCACTCCGGCCATTATCTCCGTATGCCCACAGACAGCCGTGCAGTCACTAGCACATGTGTCTAGGGAGGACGGCTTTGGGTTAAATTTAGAATGTAGCTGCCATGCAGCTCTTCTCTGGAAGGAGAGGTGCGGTCTTTCGTGGCCTCAGAGGTCAGGAGCTGCATTGCAGAGCAACCCCTAGCCACAGGAGACACTGCACACACATTTCAAATGTTCCTCCACCTGCTGCTGCCTGCATGCGGCTGCTGGCCTGGAGCCTCCTCACTCCAGGCTCTCTCAGGTAGGGCTTCTGGTGGGCTCCAGCACAGGTGGCCCCCACACTAACTGTAAAGCATGGCCTACCCTGCCACAGTTTCCTTCCTTTGCAAACACTTGACTTGGCTGGAGTTATGCTGCAAGGTTCCAGCACTGCCATCGCCTGTAAAGCAGGTGAGACCCCTGCTGTCAGTCACACCAAGGTCAGGCTGCTACTGTGCAGGGAGGAGAGCAAGAGTGCAGAGCCTGCGCCATGCATGAGGGCCCCCTCTCCATGCTTCCATGGTCCTCCAAAATACTGCAGAGTGGAAGGACCCAAGGACCCAGTTAAACTCCCAGCCCTCCATGGACCCATCAAACTTGAGCAATGGCTCCTTTCCTGCCTGTGTCTGTATCACATCCTTCCTCGGCCCTGGGGGAAAGAAAGCTCGTTTCCCTGGGGAATGCCACAGTCAACATAGCATTCGGATGTCCACATGCCTCTACCCTGACACCTGGTCACAGGACAGGACATTCTAGGGGATCAGTCTCCCTGCGTGAAGCTTGTGTGGACAATCTGCTGACACATATGTGTACCCCCTTTCTTTGTAGCCCCTGCTCTGATGGAGTCCTGGAGGGGTTCCCACAGGGCTACTGACAGCGGTTTTGTTTTTCCACGGCTAGCAGTTGAGCTGTAAGATCCCAAGGTGGCTTCCCTTAAACTAAGTCCCATTGAGGTGCTAGCTTTGGCTTCCTGCTGTTGTGAACAAGTGGGCCATGATATTTTTGAGTAATCTGTAAGCCTGGGTTGGGAGTAGCCGTCATAGGAGTTGGGAGAAGCCAAGTGCTGGCTTGGCTTCCTGCTGCAGCACCCAGCTGGAAGGAGTCAAACCCTGATCCCCGTCCCACTGAAAGGAGACCCTGCTCTCCCCAAGCCTCTCGGTTTCACGGGCTGGTCTCCAACTCACCGGCTCAGTGCCCCCGATCCCCTTGGCTGTAGCTGCACACCATGCATCGGACCTGGCTAGTGTTTCAAACCATTGCTCACTCAATGAAGATACTCTCAGGTATGATTTCCCTCCTCTTAAAGATAGGCCCCCTAATGAACTGGGGACAGCCCCACACTGTCACTCCATATTCAGCAAGAAACACAAATTCAGTACCTTAAACCACCCCAACTTCATATCGACTGAAAAAGTAAACAGAATTTAGAGACAAGGAGAACGGTTGAGAAAAACACTCTATGGAAGCTCTCTGGCGGCAGGCACATTATGGATGACAAGAAAAGACATTTTAGAAACATGCCTGCCCAGCCTGTTCTCAGTGGATTCTTTAGTACAACCTGTAGTAGACACGTAAGCTGTGTTTCAAATATCTTGGTAGTGGTCATTATACTAATCTGGTTTTTGATGACTTAAACTGACAGCTGCTGGCAGTCACCAGGGGCTTATCACTCCAGACTGATCATGCAATCATAATCCTCTGACGTGCCTTAGAGTCAGCACTCCTATTTTACAGATGGGAAAACTGAGCGTGATGGGTTAACTAACTTGCATAAGTCCTGTCCGCCTGTGGCAGAGCCTGGAGTCAATCTAGGTAGTGTGCAGTTGCTCTCACCAAGCCAGCCAGCCTGTAGTGAGCACTTCAGCACTGCCTCACTCAGGTTTGCCTGGCTGTGGCAAATGACTGGCATGACAACTGGAAAGAGGGATGCCGGTCTTAGCTTGCGGCTTCTCAGGTTTCAGATCAAGGTTAGCCTGCTTTGAGGCAGAGCACCGAGCAGGCTTGCAGCATGGAAGCCACTCCCCTCATGGCAGTCAGGAAGCAGAGATGTATGGTGGTTTGAACAGGCTTGGTCCCCCACAGACTCATGTGTTAGAACGCTTGGCCCTAGGGAGTGGCACTGTTAGGAGTTAAAGGCAGCGTGTCAATGTGGAGGCTGGGCTTTGAGGTCTTAAATGCTCAAGCTGTGTCCAGTATAAAACACATCCAGTCTCCTTCAGCTGCCTTCAAATAAAGATACAGAACTTCCAGCTCCTAAAGCACCAAGTCTGCCTGTTCACCACCTATACACCACCTATACACCACCTGTACACCACCTGTACACCACCTGTACACCACCTGTACACCACCTGTACACCACCTGTACACCACCTGTACACCACCTGTACACCACCTGTACACCACCTGTACACCACCTGTACACCACCTGTACACCACCTGTACACCACCTGTACACCACCTATACACCACCCATACACCACCATGCTGCCCGCCACGGCTGTAATGGACTGAACCTCTGAAACTGTAAGCCAGCCCCAATGAAATGGGTCCTTTAGAACAGTTGCCTTGGTCATGTTGTCTCTACACAGCAATGAGACCCTGACTAAGACAGAAGTTATTATTGGTACTGGAATATTGCTATGAAGGGTCTGACCAAGCTTTTGTTTAGAAGAATGTGGATTTTGAATTAGCAAAGCAGTGGAATGCATTATGTGGGGCTTACTGGGCCATACTGGTCAAAGCATGGAAGACGGTGGTGTCAAGGGGACCTTGCTGAAAACGTTTCAGAGAAGAACTTTAGTATGTTGCCTGGAGATCATTCTTGTGGTATTTTGGTGAAGAATATCGCTGCTTTTTGCCCTGTCCAAAGAGTCTGCCTGAGGCTAATGTGAAGAGATTTAGATTAAATTGACAAATGAAATCTCAAAGCAGCCTAGCATAGATTCTGTCCTGTGGTTCACTAAGAAAAATTTAAAATGTATAGTTCCCGGGTAAAAAGGGTCACCAGAAAGTTGAATAGAGCTAAATCCTATGTTCAGGAAGATAAACAGATTAAAGATATTAAATGGAGTAGAGGGAGTGGTGACCTCAGGCCATATGCTACCCAGCTAAGCTTCCCTTGTGCAAAGGAACTGAAGACAAGCTTAGGTCCAGGAATGGTGGTGCACTCCTTTAATCCCAGCACAGAGGCAAGCAGATCTCTGAGTTCAAGGCAGCCTGGTCTGCAGAGCAAGTTCCATGACAGCCGAGCTTAGGCAGTGAAGGAGAACATGAAAACCAGAAAGCTGGTGAAGATGTAATCGAATGAGGCGGCCATGACTCAGCCCAGCAAGCAGCCGACTTGGCACCTTCAGCCACATGGCTCTGGCTTTAGAATCAAGGATGGAATTTCCCTCTGCGAGTCGAGTGAGGAAGGCTGCTGAGGCCAGGTATGTGGCCAGGGCATCCCTAGGTGGAGGCCTAGAAGTCTGTTGCATGAAAGTGTGAAGGGGAAGCCTGGGTTAGAGGTGCCAGAGCCATGGGATACCGGCCAAGGAAAGCTGCTGACAGGAAGTGGACAGGGCCCAGGGGAAGGAAGTGTGCGGCAGTCGACACCAGAGAGTGGAGAGCTGGAGGACACAAGACATCAGGCCTCAGATGCAGAGTCTGGAGTCCGTCAGCTGGGTTTTGGTCTTGCTTCGGTCCGGTATTTCCTCACTGTGCTCCCCTCCCTGCGTTTCGAATGGTAATGTATATCCTGTGCCACTGCACACTGGAGGTACGCCATCTGTCTCTTTATTTCTTATTTTGATATTATAGGGCATTGCAGTTAAGAGATTGCATGACTCTTAGAGACTTTTAAACATTGTTGAGACTATGAGATACTATGGGGGCTTCTGAAGTTGGACTAGATGCACTTTGCATTATTTTATGTCTGTAAACCTCTGGGGGACAGAGAATGGAAGGTGGCCTTTTGAATACCTATGGCCTCCACAGATTCATGTGTTTGAATGTTTGGCTGTAGGGAGTGGTTCTAGTAGGAAGTGTAGCCTTATCGGAGGAGGTGTGGCCTTGTTAAGGAAGTGTGTCACTGTGGAGGTGGGGCTTTGAGGTCTTGAGTGCTCAAGCTGTGCCTCGTGTAAAACACGTCCAGTCTCCTTCTACGCCTTCAGATGAAGATGTGGAACTCTCAGTTCCTCCAGCACCAAGTCTTCCCGCTGTGATGGTCATGGACTGAACCTCTGAACCTGTGAGCCAGCCACAATGAAATGTTTTCCTATATAAGGGTTGCCTCATGGTGTCTGTTCACAGCAATGAAACCCTAGCTAAGACAAAGGGCCAGGGTCTCATTTCCCCCTCGTGCCCCAGAGACCTGACTTTCTTCCAGTAAGCCCCACCACTTAAAGGGTCTACTACCTCTCAGCCACGCCACAGGCTGGCCAAGCTACAGCAAGGACTAAGGTGGTCCCTGCTGTCAGAGGGTGCTCCTTTGCCTGTGAAGAGATGAGCTTTTGCCGAATCAGAGCACCAATCAAACAGTTGCAAAGGCACACGGAGGAACAGTCAAAAGGGCAAACCGATGGTCTGAAAGGGCACACGCCATCCCATCGCTCACTGAGCAGTCAGTGCCCAGAGCAATGTGCTTTGCTTGGCTCTCTCTGCCATTCCACTGAGTGGGAGCAACCATCCCACTTTCAGGATGGGGACACTGAGGCATGGGCTCAAAGTGATGGGCTGGCTGGTTGTGCTATGATCTCGCAGGGCAAACTTAGGGCCTCGGCCTTTGGAGATGCCAGCCTTTCTCAATCCTCACCCCTGCCTGCTGCTGTCTCCAAGGGGCAGAGCTGCTTCCCAGTGTCAGGTCTCATCTCCTGTCATTCTGATACGTGGAGGCTTCACCATGGAGGCTTCACAGCTGCGGCCCTTTCCTCCACAAGCTATGCAGTGGTGACGAGAACAAGGCGGTCATGATCTGAGGCCTGTGGAAATGTGTGTAGAGGGCAGCCCCTTCCAGCAAGGCATTCTGACAGGGTTCACAGGACAGACACGCAGGCTGCACTCCATCAGGAGGGCCACTAGCTCTTAGCACAGACCTTACTTAGTTCAGTATGTCTTCTCTAGGCCCACATGTCATCCCAGCGATGTGTGGACACTGGCGTCCACTGTGTTCTCGGGACCTTGTGGCACCTGGGGAACTGTGGCTGACTTGTGTCCTTGTCCTGTGAAGCACCTTCTGTCCTCACAGTGAATGGCTGGTCCATGAGGAAGGACATACCTTTTCACCAGGCAGGTGCTGGTGTGGCAGCTAGGGCACAGGAGGACCTTTGGGGCTTGCATGTGTAGGACCATCCCTTCTGGACAGCGACGGCCTATGCTGTGTCACTGGAGTGGCTCAGGCTTCCTTCCAAGGCATTTCTAGGAATTGCAGGTGTGTAGGGGATAACAATCTCCATGACAACAAAGAATGGAGATGGAGATCATAGGAGACCCATGTGTGCTGGGCCAAACACCTCTCTCTTGAACTAACAGCCATGGTCTCAGCCACAAGGCAGGGGCATTACCAGAAACAGCACTTTTTGAAAAGTATGTGAGACTTCATGGTAAGACAGAGCAAGTGGTAAAATACAAAACAACTCTGTAAAGAGGGTGGGCTGGGATGAGCTTATGCAAATAGTGGTAGCGCGAGCTGCCAGCTTGGGTCCTCAGCTTCAGACATGTTTCTGCAAGGAACACCGTGAACGCGAGCAGATACATGCGCCGCGTCTCTCTGCTGTATGTGAGACGGGGGTCTGTATGTAGTGTGCGACTCTGAGTTATAAAAACGAAATGAACACTTGGCTACCCAGTGAGGGGCACCCCGCACTGCTGCCCACCAATGCCAATCATGATCTGCTGTGGGGGTCACCACCCATGTCCACACACATCCCACTGGATGTCTCCCCCAGACAAACTGGAGGTGACTTTTGTTTGATGTTTGTACTGTCTGGTTTTGTATGTCAACTCGACACAAGCTGGAATTATCACAGAGAATGAAGCCTCCCTTGAGGAAATGCCTCCATGAGACCCAGCTGTAAGGCATTTTCTCAATTAGTGATCAAGGAGGGAGGGCCCAGCCCACTGTGGGTGGTGCCATCCCTGGGCTGGTGGCCTTGGGTTCTATAAGAGAGCAAGCTGAGCAAGCCAGGGGAAGAAGCCAGTAAGTAAGATCCCTCCATGGCCTCTGCATCAGCTCCTGCTTCCTGCCCTGCTTGAGTTCCAGTCCTGACTTCCCTTGGTGATGAACAGCAATGTGGAAGTGTGAGCTGAATAAACCCTTTCCTCCCCAACTTGCTTCTTAGTTATGATGTTTGTGCAGGAATAGAAACCCTGACTAGGACAGTGTTGACTGTTTGGTGGAGTGGGGACTGTTTGGTGGAGTGGGGACTGTTGGTGGAGTGGGGACTGTTGGTGGAGTGGGGACTGTTGGTGGAGTGGGGACTGTTGGTGGAGTGGGGACTGTTTGGTGGAGTGGGGACTGTTTGGTGGAGTGGGGACTGTTTGGTGGAGTGGGGACTGTTGGGTGGAGTGGGGACTGTTGGGTGGAGTGGGGACTGTTTGGTGGAGTGGGGACTGTTTGGTGGAGTGGGGACTATTGGTGGAGTGGGGACTGTTTGGTGGAGTGGGGACTGTTGGTGGAGAGGGGACTGTTTGGTGGAGTGGGGACTGTTGGTGGAGTGGGGACTGTTGGTGGAGTGGGGACTGTTTGGTGGAGTGGGGACTGTTGGTGGAGTGGGGACTGTTGGTGGAGTGGGGACTGTTTGGTGGAGTGGGGACTGTTGGTGGAGTGGGGACTGTTTGGTGGAGTGGGGACTGTTGGTGGAGTGGGGACTGTTGGTGGAGTGGGGACTGTTTGGTGGAGTGGGGACTGTTTGGCGGAGTGGGGACTGTTGGTGGAGTGGGGACTGTTGGTGGAGTGGGGACTGTTGGTGGAGTGGGGACTGTTGGTGGAGTGGGGACTGTTGGTGGAGTGGGGACTGTTTGGTGGAGTGGGGACTGTTGGTGGAGTGGGGACTGTTTGGTGGAGTGGGGACTGTTTGGTGGGTGGGGACTATTGGTGGGTGGGGACTGTTTGGTGGGTGGGGACTGTTGGTGGAGTGGGGACTGTTTGGTGGAGTGGGGACTGTTGGTGGAGTGGGGACTGTTTGGTGGAGTGGGGACTGTTGGTGGAGTGGAGACTGTTGGTGGAGTGGGGACTTCAAAAGTCCTTAGACCACAGCGTCTTCCATGTGGAGATTCTGACAGGACCTTCCTCCCTCTTCTTAGAAGCACATTCTCAGGATGCTCAAACCAACACTTCCCCTGGGAGAGGAGTCTACTGATAAAATCAAGGACATTTTCCAAACAACATACAGATCTTAAAACTAACGATTGCTCCCAGTGAGGCTCTGGTCCTGACTCTTCACTCAGGACTGGGGTTGTGAGCGTCTTGCTATCATCATGTAACCTGGTCATCTGCATGTTGTGGATGAGAACAGAGGAAAGAGTTAGACTTGCAAGCTCACAGGACTAAAGGACCAGTGCTTAGAGAGCACAGCTACCAGGTCTACTTAGCCTCCTCCTCTCTCCCGCCTTTCCCCTCCATAGCCCTGTGACATCTTCGTAGACCTGGAAGCCCACATTCCCCAGGGCAGGGCTGGGCCTCTCCTGTCCTGATGCCTCTGCATAGGCCCTCTTCCAAAACACCTTTGGGAATTTCAAGTGTGAAAGGGACAGCAATCACCATGGCAACGAAGAGGTCCTCTCCATATCAGAGGCTTTATTTCAGCCCCTGGCTCCAGGTGAATGGTCTGAGGTGCCTTGGCACTTGACATTGTGGCTGAGCAACCTGTCCAAGTGGCCTCGAAGTCACTCTGTGACACACTGCACTCCCTCCCCAGTGCTCCCTCCCCATGCTAGACACTATGTCTTCATCCGTCTTCTCTGCGCTCATGCCCCATGTGAGCTCAGGTGTCCTGTAACACTCCACACCCTTCCTATATCCACATTTCTCACGTTTCTCAATGGTACCCACAGTCCCAGCACTCACAGCCGAAATGGAGACAGCAGGATCAAGAGTTCAAAGCTAAGGTCAGACACACAAGAGAGACCCAAACCCGGGCTATATAAAACCCTGTTTCAAGATTACCACACCCTCTGAACCTCCTTCTGCAGTCTTCTGCTTCTGCTTGCCTTTCCAAACTCAGAGTCCCCACACTAGCTAGACCCAAGGATCCTCGATCCTTCTTGATCCACTCTGTGGCCACATTCCCTTGCCTAGTAACAGGTGCTCACTGTCTGGGCCTGCATAGTCCTCTCTCCTCACCCAGCCCTTCCAGAGATAACTCTGTTTCAGAAAAGTACGACATACAAATTGAGCACTCTCAGTCACCACTGGAATTTGAAAATCTTGCAACAGGTGAACAAGCAGGAGACTTGGAAGCAGGAATAACTATAACGAATTCATTCGTTCTGTCCACCTCGGCTGGATTCCTCTCACTTCAAGCTCTCCATCTAGAAACCAGAGTAACACTTCTAACCTGACTCCAAACACAGCCAGGGCCTGGTACATGGGCATCCATACCCTGGTGCTGAGGAGGTCTGGGCATAAGAACCACAGCCATTCAAACTTCACTGTAGGGACCACACAGCCAAAGTGAGTTATTTTGAGGAAAAAACGTGTGTGTGGTTTCAGTTTTCAGTCAAAACAATGGACTATTTAAATGACAGCCATCATTTTCCTGCTCTTAAAATGTTTGTTGTTAATCACGAGAACTTGGTTAAATCCTGGGGTCTCTGAAATAAGGAGAGACACCAGAATGGAGGTGAACAAACTCGAGGACAAAGGACTGCAGAGTCTAGAGGGGACGTCTATGAACAGGATGTGGGAGCCAGGCTGCAGTACTGTAGAGTATCAACAGCTTAGGGGACCCGGCTTTCAGTGAGTACAGGCCTACTGGAAAGCCCACACACACACAGACACACAGACACACAGACACACAGACACACACACACACACACACACACACACACACACACACACACACACACACACACACACACACACCCTTCACCTGTCCTCAAAAACCGAAGTTGATAAGGGGGACGACAAAGACTGCCGGACCATCAAGCACAGAACAAGCAGCACCTGTGGGTAAGAAAAAGCCTCAGCCCAGGAGACCGCAGGTTCCCTTCCAGCTCTACATCTTCTCAAAGCACAACTTGCTACACTGCCATCTCCCCACACCACCAGCTACACAATCCTAACACTGAGTAGAAGTTTTGAAAATCCAATTACCCTAATTACTGTTGGAGGTAATTAATTTTGGCGACTGAACCATGCTAATTTAAAGTTGTATACTTTGTTCCAGTGCTTAAAAACTGCCACTGCATTTTACATAATTCCCTCTCATTAATGTGGTCAGACAGATCACATGATGAAGAACTCATGCACAGGGTTAAAGTGTTGTCAGTGGCTGCTTTACAATTTAAACGTCCTTGGCTAAAAAACACCCTGGTTCAGAAATGATTTAAATGATTCCAGGGAGTTTACACCTTCAATGGAGAGGCTTTCCATTCCCAGAACTGCTGACCCTCTCTCTTTCTCTGAGAAGTTCTCTGCTGGTCCTGCTGCCTACAGAGACAGAACAGGGTGCTTGAGGGCAGTGGTGGTGGCAAAGGCTGAGCTGGAGCTGAGAGGAACCTGAGAGACCGCAGCGCATTATGAGGAAACTGCCGCCAGCCTGTGACGGTGGCTGCCCCAGCGAGGTGGCTGCAGAGGCATTTAGGACAGGGACCTGGGGTGTTTGACTCAGGACTTGAACCTGACAGGGTTTCAGAGTCCTTCCTTCCTTCCTAGATCTATCTGTCTGTCTGTCTGTCATCTATCCTCTGAGGTGCTGGGATGGAGCTCTAGCTCTAGGTTACACACATGTTCTACCACAGAACTACAGTGCCAGCCCAGACCTTGTGGGTGTGGCTCAGTGGCAAGAGGCTGTCTATCAAGTGAAAGCTCTGAGTTACATCCCAGCAGTAAGACAGACAGAAAGAAAAGAAGAAAGGAGGATGAGAGGGGTGGGGCAGTGAGTCAATTTGTCTGTCTTCTGTAGAACACTAAGCACAAGAATTTAGGCAACAGCCTTGAAACAGGTGACCCTCTGCAGCACTCTAGAAGACCTGGCCATGCAGGCTCTGAGGCCTGCAGGAGTGAGGAAAGAGGAGAAACTTCATTCCTCTGCACTTCTGCTAGCTTAGTGAGAAGAACAGATTTGGTATTGTTTTCAATTCTTTCTAAACTTTCAATCTATTGTAGGCTGGTGGTTTTGTGCAGTACAATATGCACACAGCTGCATTTTTAAATTTCTGTGGTTTTCTGGTTACCCCATGTCAGTTCTTGCCTTGTGGCAGACCAGTAGCAAATCATTTCAGGCCAGACCCAGGAGCAATCACTGGGACCAAAGAAGAGTGCTGGCCTTGGGGTGGGGGCGGAGGGAATGCTCAGTGCCCTCACCATGCCATGCCTTACTGAAGTGGCTTCACTGAGCCTTCCTCTGTCACCTGCTGAGCAGCACATCACCAGGGCAGGTGTTCAGGCTGAGTGTCTCCTGCTGCTTTAGCTAAGCCCCCTACCTCTGAGAGTGCCCTGGAGCTCCACCACGGAGTTCCTTCCTAGTGCTTCCACCAGAGTAGCACCTTAGAGCATCCAGGGACAGGCTCAAATCCTCCCCCTGTCACTGTCTTAGAGGGACAGGGCTACCTGCCAGGATGAGCCTCAGGACCTTTGGGGAACTGGCCATGGATGGAGGATTCCAGAACACAGAATAAAGACAAGAAGTAGCAGGCCAAGCATTTCAGATTCTCCATTAGGGATACAGGTGGGTAGCAAAGTACCTGTGTGGCATAACCAAGGACCTGGGTTCCATTTCAGGGTCCCAACAAGCAAAATTGTTTTCTTTGGAACCTTAAAGAACACAGAAAGACACTTGCTTAAAGCCTGAGTTATCCCAACTAGTCTTCCAAAAGTAGGCCGCAGTTAAGCATGGCTCCACCTCGTGAAGACAGCAGGGCAGGGGAAGGAGTGTGGCTGGAAAAGCAGCCTGCAGAGCTGAGCCCAGGGCTCAGGGCCATCTGGAGCTGAAGCGGGGAAAAAAATCCTCCTCCCTCATGTCACCTGTCAGTGTCCGCACCCTGTGACACACAGCTTCTAAGGAGTTGCAAGAACGCCACCCAGAAAATCCACACCTCTCTACCCAAGTTCTGCGGGGACAATTTGCTCTGCCTGGTACTTTCCTCTCGCTCTGGCCTCTCCACAGCTGTTCTTTCTCCTTAAAAAGTTATTTTACGGCCAGGCGGTGGTGCCATGCACATTTCATCCCAGCACTTGGGATGCAGAGGCAGACGGATCTCTGAATTCAAGACCAGCCTGGTCTAGAGTTCCAGTACAACCAGGGCTATACAGAGAAGCCTTGTCTTGAAAAACAAAGCAAAGCAAGCAGACGGCCACCGCCTTACTTTAGTTTCCTCATGGGTGTTTTTGCTGGTGGATATGGTGTGGGTCCGACAGAGGCCAGGAGAGGGAGTTAATCCCTTGAACTGGAGTTACAGACAGGTAGTTGTGAGCAGCCTTGTGAATGCTGGGACTCGAACCAGGATCCTTTGGGAAAGCAGCCAGTACTCTTGTCTGTTGAACCATCTCTTCAGGCCCCTTTCTCTTGTTCTCTCTTTAACCTGTTCTTTAGAACACTGGCTGTGTAGCCTAGGCTGGTACTGAACTGTACTCAGTGAGCCTCCTTCCTCAGCACCCCATGTCACCTCTCCTGACCTCTCCATCCAGGAACTTTTTGACCACGAAGAGAGGTGCACACCCCCTGTCCTTTCCTCTTAGATGCCGCAGTGTTTCCTAAAGAAAAGTGAGTCCTTACAGAACTGCTTACTGCCAACTACATTGCTTCCTTATTGCCACAGATAACAAGTCCACCTAACCGGCAGTTTCTTAGCTGACCTAAGGCTACCACCTCTGCCCGCTGCAGAAGAGAACCTTTGCACTGTCAGGCTGCCCTTTCCAATCTGGAGCACTTGACGCTCAGTTTCACTTTGGTGAACGCTCTCCGAAGTTAAGCCAACAACAGTGTTGAAGGAAGATACACAACGATCGTGTGGGCTCTGCTCAGCTGCTGCCCGGGACTTGGGGGCACAGTGCCCTGTTTGGTGGAGATTCTCTCCTAATAAGGTCCTGCTGCTCCAGAGACCTCCGCCCTCGTGGAGGGTGTCAAGAGATGGCCTCTGCCATTTCCCTCCTACTGGACCGTCCTTGGGGTGGCCAGATTGGTCACAGAGGTGTGATGAAGGAAGAGTGCGCCCACGGCAGCTGAGTAACCAGATTCAGTCACTACGGTGTATCGACTGGCACACATCTTAATTAGGTTTTAATGCTAGTAATCTGATAACAACTCCTGGCTGTGGGCTAGAGAGCTGTCGGTGCTGAAAGCTTTTTATTTAGTTTCTCTTCCCTCTGCACTGAGGCAGCCTCCCTGCTGACCCTTGTCAAAGAACCCCATCTGCTGGTTGCCACGGTAACTGAAGGAGACCAATTGAGCCGAACAGAGCGACTCAGAAATAAAATCTGCAGCCAGAGGAATTCTGCTAAGAGTAATAAATCATTTAGTAAAAGGGGGTCCTCCACATGGGGATGAGTGTTGGGATAATGTGATGGTATAACTCTTCCAGCTAGAGGGTCCATGACAGATCAGAGTGATTAGACCGGCTGGAGGGCTCATTTGGTTTCTAGCGGGCTCAGGCATGGAGACGGACAGAGCAGGCCCAGTTACATGCCACTGTGGGTGGGGGTGAGGGGTGGCCCACAAAATGGTCTTAGTTTAAGGAGTGGCAAGACAGCCAGCCGAGACTCCCAACAAACCTTACTCGTTTTTTTAAAGAAAGTACAAGTTAACCGATGTCCCGAGGGACTCATCTAGGGTCATCTCCGAGCGCTCCAGCCTGAAGCAACTATAAGAGTTGGCCACGCACCCCTTCAGTACATTAAGTGTGACCCAGGATGGTCTCAGAGGGGCCTAGGGGCTTTGCCCCCTAATTCTGTAAGGCTCCCCTGCACTGAATGATGGGCTGCACTTTCAAACAAACATTCTGGGTTGTGTGGGCCGTGTTAACCGCCAAGCATGTCCCGTACCTGCTATTTCCTTGGGTGGTGTGGGCAGAGAGACAAATGTCCTAACAGCAGATTAGGACAGGGGAGCAACACACAGTACAGGTAGTGTGTGAGGCCTTCTCACCCTGCCGGCCACTCTCCTCACTGGCTGCCTGCACCATGTTAAGAGGCAATGGTCAGGGACTAGGCAAACTCCCTGACCCCGGAGAATACAGGAACTCATCCTTGGAGGTAATTTTCAGCCAAACCAAAGGTAGATTGTGTTTCCTCCCTTCTGGATGCTGCCAGCAAACTGCTTCTGCCTTAGTTTTCAGAGAAGAGGAGCAGCTGCACACTTAGACCCCGCAGCCCGCCGCCTGCTCTGAACCCAGGCCACACCCCACCCAGATGACCGCGACCGCCTCCAATGCGGCTGGCCACCCCGTGCTGGGCAATTGTCCTCCTGCAGGTGCAGCCAGCCGCAGGGCTCTGCAGAGGCCGCTGGGGCGCGCCCGCCTGCTCCGCCTCTGGATACCAGCGGCTTGGCCAGCACCCCCTGCCCACCATGAGAGGGCCGGCACCTGGCAGGAGTGGGCGCCAGCCTGCAGGGGCCCGGCTGGGTGCCTAGCATCTGGCTAGGGAGGCTCCACAGGGGCTCCCCGGGCCTCTGGACTTTGGCAGAAGGAGGGGATTAAAGCGAGCTGGCAGTTGAGGGAGGAGATGGGTGAAAGCTTCATTAACTCCATGCTCGGGGCCCAGTTTCATTCTCCTGAGAAGCAATGAGAAAAACAGGTTGATTCCCCCGCAATGCTAGAGGTGCTGTGAGTTTGTATTTGCTGTTCTTAATTTTAATTCCTTATTTGTAAACAAATAAATGAATCATTGTTTGTTGATGATCATGGACAACCCAAATTTTAATTAAAGAGAAAAAAATCTTGGCTAATAGAGAGGCCAAAGAAATATTACAGCCCGTTTTAATTTCTATGTAGTAATTAAGCTTCTCATGTGACTTAATTGAAACTGGCAAGACTTAAGAACTCACTCAAAGAGGTGAAAATCAAAAGGTGCTGGATGACCCCCCCCCCCGTGTGGGTTTTAGACCAACCCTCCAATGTGCCCTGGAAAACAGTACTGTGAGTCCTGAAAATATTTCCAGTGGCGGTGTTTTATGCCAAGGCTTTCGGTCTTGATTTTTGCCCCTCTTTACAAAGTTACCACGAGTTTCATTTCTAAGCCCTACTTAGAAATTCCCCTCCAAATGCTTTGTCTCTGCCCACTCTCCCGAATTCCCCTCAGATTTCAGTTCCCAGACACCCTTGAACTTCGCACACAGTGCCAGTCTGAGCCTGCACGGAATAATCAGTGTATTAATTCCACTCAGAGACAGAGAGATAGATCTCTCTAACACAATCTGCCCAACCTGAACTCTTTCCTTCAGAAACGTTTTGCTTTTAAAAAGAAACTCCCAGCATGATCTCCTAAGAAGCGACATGTAACAGACAGTGCATGTGGTGCTGGGCACGCGGCTCAGAATTACAAGAGAATTTTGGACTTTGTTTCTTCAGTTCCATGTGCATAATGTGCATGTGGCCGAAACTGACATCAGACATGGAGAGGAAAAAGCCTTGGGGGGAGAGGGATGGGAGGGTGGTGGGAAAGACAGAAAATATGTTGATAAAAACAGTAACTTCTGTTAATCTACATTTTCCAGTCACTGTCTTAATTAAGAATGTTAGGAAATATGTTACAGTTTAATTGCATTGTTTCAAGAAACTTCAAGGCTGACAAATTCCAGGCTGTGTACACTTGGAAAGAAAAAGGGATCAGAGTGACAGTTTCTTCTAATTGGTGAATAACAATCAGAATTAGGCTTTTCACAGATACCGGCCCCCAACGAATCCCAAATTCACCAGACAGAGCAAGAATATCCTAATGTTTAACATGTTAGCAAGAAATGGGCTCTGGAGAAAAGAGAAGCAGGCGTGTTTCAAATGTTAAGAGCACAGTATATCGCAAAATACCAATAGTTAGTTAGGAGTCACCACAGGGTTTCCAGATGACCCCATTTAACAAGAACAAAGCCAGAAACAACGCCAGTTTGCAGATGATCCCCACCCCTAACCCGGCTCTCTCCTGCTCCAACCCAGTTCCAGAGGCCCTGGCTCCCATGCTTCTCTCTGCAGGAGGCTGTGTGTTGTACAACGGACAAAGAAGAATGCACTGTCACAGCTCACGTCCTAAGAGACGCTGTGCTAGACACACTTTACACGGCTCTGATTTTTCATGTTTTTATTATTGTGGTGTGCATGAATATATATGAGTATGGTATGTGTGTGCACCCGTGTGTCTGCATGCATGCGTGGTACATGTGGAGATTTAGAAAACAACTCTGTGGAGTTGTTTCTCTCCTTCTACCTTTATGGGGGTTCTGGGTATCGAACTCGTCTGGACCACCAGGCTTGCACAGCGAGTGGCTTTATTTGCTGAACCACATGGTCAGTCAGTTTTAACCTACAAGCTGCTTCCTTTCCTTGCTTCTATTTGGGGGAGGGGCTGTACAGCTGGGGTCAGACAAGACAGGCGAGGCATCAATATTCAGTATGCTCTGTTCCCACAGGGCTCAGAAAGACCAGGAACTGACCAGTCACTCTCAGCTCTCAAAGTTTAATGAAATTTTGCTTAATGATTCTCTCAGGTCAACCCACTGCTTCCTTGGCTGTCCTTAGCCATTTGACCTTCTAAGCCAACTTTTGACACATCTGAGCATTCAGAGTTAGTTATGTACTCTAGAGGGAGTAGACCTAACTTTTCTGGCCACTCTAGATTTTGCTGCTTGTACAAAGTTCCCCACTCAGCAACAGAGCACAATGCTTGCCTTGCAATGACCACGTGCTGCCCGCACCCCAGGCCTCACTGCTCAGCTTATGCTCATTCTGAACTGTAAGACAGCATCTGAGCTCCCGGGTGAGCCAGTGATGTCAGGTGTGGCCCAACAGTCCAGTGACGTCACTGGGAGAGACAGGGAGACCTCCATTAGTGGCAGGCCCTGCTCTCACGGGCTCATGGCGACCTTCACAGCATCTCCTGGAGTCAGGATGGAGACACCGGCCCTTGGGAGTTAGACAGGCTTCCTGCAGAAGGCATTTGTCCAGGCCCTGAGAACTGTAGGACTGAGCCTGGAGCCCTGTGGAGGACAGAGGGACAGCACACAAGAGCAGGGCTGCAACATGGCTAATTAATTACCAAATTGGGGGCAGAGAGGAGAGTTCACAGGGGCCTAGAGCCCAGAGAACCTAGGCATGTAATTAACAGTTGAAAAGTTCTAGTCAATTCTCAGAGTTCCGAGAACGTTAGAAGCACACATAATGCTGCAGAGAGGGAAGCAGCCGCCGCCCCAGGGCCAATCGCCTCTCCAGCAGCGGCAGGGCTGCTCCCCTGCTCCCAGGACCGCTTGTTCCATTACACAATCTCCTGAAGCCATTTAGAGAGAGCTCAAACAACTGCCTGTACCAACGCGACACATGGCTTCCCATTCCGACTCTTTGCTAATCCAGACGCTCCAGCCATCTTTCTTTAAGATGCCATATGGTTGGCAGAAGCCTGCAGATCTAGCAGCACATCTGCTCTGCCTTGCTCCTTCCCTTGCTCCACCCCCAACAAAGGAGGGCTAGTGAGGCAGCGTGAGGAGGGCTCCCGTGCCCCTGCCCGGCTGCACCTCCTCTCACACACTGTAGCACAGCAAGGCTTTTAAGGGATGACTAGGAACTATTTGGGGTTCCACCATTTTTTAACAGCGGGGCATGGTGATTTTCTTTTCTTTTTTCTTCTTTTTGGTCTACTGATGATCTAAAAACAAGATTTGAAAAATAAAACATAGAATCTTGTTTCCCCCAAATGTGATTATTTTAAAGCCGGTTCTGAATGGTCTCCTGTGAGTCTTGCAATGCAGTCTTCCACCAGAGAGCATCCACCCTTGCTTCAGTAGTTTCTTTTTGGTCAAGGAAGACAGACTCACTGAGGGAGGAACAGATCCCGAGCTGGCTTTGTTAGCTAGCATAGCGGCTGTATGCTAATGAGGCAGCTCCACAAGGGGCTTTTTTGGTGTGATGAGCAGAGACTGTTGACACTGTTGAAATCCTGGCTCTCCTGGCCTGTGAGTCCATGGGCTGTCTCCTTGGAATCTGGCCCCCAGTGAGACAGTCTATTCAACTGTCTGATGACTGAAACCTGGCTCTCTCTAACTCTGAACAGTTTGAGGGTGGGGGAGAGGGTAGAAAATAGTCTATCAGGCCCATGGTCAAAAAGACATCAGTGAAAACGACAGAGTTCTTCTGCACAGATACATAAGACAGATAGATCCTTGGGGACAAAGGCCATAATGAACAGAGTCCTGAGAAGTGCGGGTGAGGGGTACGGTGACCACCTCTGTTTCTGGGTGTCTGACACTCAGCAGATGGGGCTGCCCCCACTGCCACATAAGGAGCAAACTAAATGTCTGACCTCCTCGTAATTTGGTTTGCACCTTGTGTTGGCTAACCACACGCCATTCTTCGTGTCTGTGGGAATGTGGTAAAGTCAGAAAGGAAGTGACTATCCTGTTGCGGCCAAAGACGGAGAGCAGGGAAGGGGAGAGACATGCCTTGGATGCTGCATGTGCTGTCTGAAGCATGACTTTCCTTGTCGAGAGACCATGACAGACAGATTCTCATTTCAGTTTGACAGAGGAGGAGACTTATGTTTGGAAGGAGGGAAGGAAACAACATCAAGGAAAAAGCCTTTAGCAAACTTCTGTAGGTAGGAAGTTTCCAAATCCCAAAGCCCAATGCAGGTCTCATTAGGGATCTAGGTCTGCTTATGCTTACGACCTTGTTCATAGGGTCCATACTGTGAGCAATAAAGCCAACTGGCTATCATCAGTATGCGGATGGGGTATGGAACTGTAAATTCATTACTTACAATCTGCAACATGGATAAAAAGCTCATGTACCTGAAATGTAAAACATAAGGAATGGCCCGAGGAGCACAGAGCTCGTGACAGGAAGCCAGCCACAGCATCCACACACACAGCCACAGCATCCGTGCACACACAGCCACAGCATCCACACACACAGCCACAGCATCCGTGCACACAGAGCCACAGCATCCGTGCACACAGAGCCACAGCATCCGTGCACACAGAGCCAGCATCCGTGCACACACAGCCACAGCATCCGTGCACACAGCCGGCCAAGCTACCTTGAGGTTAGGGTTGCAAATGTGTTCTGTCTTTAGAATTGCCTTTGTGGCCTAGGGCTGGGTGTTACAAAGATCAGTGGTTTTTAATAAGTTGATATGAAGGAATATAGCACATTACTTCAAAATTATATGTCTTAACAAAATCCAGGCAGTAGATGCGATACTCAAAAGAAAATATACCAGCCCAAACTAGATAATAAGAAGTAAATCCTTCCTCCCACGGTGATGAACACAACTGACTTACTAACACTCTTTTGGAAGAGTTTCAGGAAGACGCGGGTACACAGAATGACAAATTTGCAGGTAAAATAAAACAGACCTTGACTGAAATCTGAGCATGACCTGAGCAAATCCTTGGAGACTGTCCTTGGTTTACAACTAAAGTAACACTGCCTGCCCCACAGGACGGTCAGGAGAATTGGACAGTCCAGCGAGTGCAGGCCTGGCCACCCGTAAGTTTGACCTTACAGGTACCGCGGTTGTTATTTTAATGGCTGCTGCCAAGCATAGACAAAGTTCTCTCTGTCTGCATTAGCTCATTCGGTGGAAAACTGTTCTGCTAGGTGGGAGCCTCTCTTCCATCTAATGAATGGAGCAACTCCAACTCAGCAACAAAGACAGGCCGTAAACAGTGTTAAGACTCCAGTGCCCGCAGTCTGACTATGTTGCTCAGGCTGGAACCGAGTTCCCGGTTCAAGCAATCCTCCTGCTTCAGTCTCTCAAGTAACAAGGCCTCCAGTTGTGTGCCGGGGTGCTCAGGTGTATACTGAACCCTCCCCTATGCCAAGTGCTTTGCCACCCAGTTGATCTTGACATTAACGCCACCACGATGCTCACTTTACAGAGGCTTAGAAACACTGTCTTATTTCATAAATAAATTAGCCAGCGTCCAGGCCTGACCACAACACTAGGTCTCCCTCTTAAGCCCAAAATGCTAATAATGAAAATAACAACGTGGAGACAGGATTAAAAGGCAAACTTCTGTGAAAAATCCTGAATCTGGTTCTATATATTTGCTGCCTCGGCATCTGATGAGACCTGTCCTAAAGCATCTGATAGGAAATCTCCTAGAATATAAAAAATTATGGTGTTACCAAAATGTCCATGTGTACCACCTAATTCTAGAGCACTCTAGGGCAAACATTCCATGCTGAATACCTGCATTTAGCCTGTATGTGGGCTGCTGGTCACAGAACAGTTAAGGAGTAAGGCTGAATTCTTTACAAGCGAGAAGGACATGGCGTCTGCATTTGACCACATCCCACACTCCAGTGAACACCAGCAAAGCTGTCAGTACATCTCTGGAACCTTGTTTAACATCGCTGTAGCTGTCCGAGGCTTCTTTCTGCGAGAATAGACTTTCACTAAAAACTAGCTCTCGATAGAGTGTTTCCAAAGTGAAATTATTTGCAAGGGGTTCTGGAATGTTGGGAGGTTGATGACCAGATAGATGCCGGCATGAAGTCTGAAGCAGTGAGAACAGAGCCTGGTGCACAGCATCTCAGCAGACAGCACTCTCCAAATAAAGCCACTGCACTTCCCTTCCAAGCTCAGCTCCCGTTTCTGGTGGAAAGAGGCAGGAAGCTGTCTTCGCTGTGTGTGCTCTCAGTCTTCCTGTGTCTTCTATGTCTATCAGCCAAGCCTCTCTTGCTCTGGAGTGGTCCCCTCTAGAACCCCATTGCCCCCCCCCCGGCAGGCAGACATTAATCCAGTTAAAAGTCAAATAGGGGTTGGGGATTTGGTTCAGTGGTAGAGCGCTTACCTAGGAAGCGCAAGGTCCTGGGTTCAGTCCCCAGCCCCGGAAAAAAAAAAAAAAAAAAAAAGTCAAATAGGAGCTGAAACAAATGTAGGCAGTTCCAGGCTCCAAGATAACTAACTCGGGTCTGTTGCCAGAGCCCTGGTGTCTAGTCCAGGAAGGCCTGTGCCCTGGAGACTCGGAGGGGCTTAGTACTAAGTACAAGGTATCCCATTGGTGATATCCCTGGAATGTTATTGCAGGCATCTTTATGAAGGAGTACCCTCATCTCTCAAGGTAGACGTCTACACAGGACCCGTCCAGTAGAGGGTATCACTCTGTTCTCAGAGGCAGACATTTAAAATGATCCATCCTCAACTAATTCCATATGCTGCAGAGTCCTGGCTTGTCCTAGGAGATCCAAAGTTTATTTCCAATGTTGCTAGCAGCTGTGGTCAGGATGAACTACCTCCCCATCAGACTTGTTAGTGCTTGTCTTCCCTAGCCTGCCCACTTGGGATGGGACCTGGAGGCGTGCTTTCCTACAGCACCCTGCATCCTGACTCACAGAGCACTTCCCACAAGCCAGGCACTGATCTGAGCATTGCTGTGCTGTGCTCAGTCGTACAGATGAACGTGGACCACAGTGGGCATCTGCTCTACGTGACAGCACACAAGTGGCAGAGTGGTAGAGCCTCGGTTTGAATCAAAGAGATGACGTGTGTGTGTGTGTGTGTGTGTGTGTGTGTGTGTGTGTGTGTGTGTGTGTGTCTTACTATGTAGTCTTGGCTAGTTGGAACTCACAAATTAAACTGGGGTGGCCCAGAACTTACAGAGATCCACCTACCCCTGAATCCTCAGTGCTGGTGCGCACTGAAGCTGTGCCCACCTTGCCTGGCTCAGACCACGCCTCCTTCTTACGTACTCTTAGACCACGCCTCCTTCTTACATACTCTTAGACCACGCCTCCTTCTTACGTACTCTTCCTTAGGCGTCTCAGAAGCATTACACAGCAAGCTGTGTGTGGCCAGTTCAGAGCCGAGGGACTTGTAGCCTGCAATGGCCTCTCTGTACCTAATTTCCTCAAAGTAACAAGGACCCCATCTATCTCACAAGGTAGATAGGAAACTATAGACATACAATAGTGATATGTGCCAGCCAAATGTCGGTTATCTTCCGCTCCCTCACTGCTCACTGGCCGCCATCTGTCAGTACTAACTGGACCACTGCACGGAGCTAGGATCCTCTGCTCTGCCAATGAGAGACAGGGAAACACTCACTCCTGCTGCATTCAGGATGTACACACCTCCCTCAAATGGTCACAAATGGACTGCCCCGGGGAACAGAGAGGGCAACACCACCGGGAAGGGACAGACAAGCACAGCCCCTTCCTCTGCAGACCTTGGGTCAGGCTGGCTGTGTGAACACGGAACAAGGACTAGGATACAATACCACGGCAGCAATGAACGAAGCTCAAAGGCTGGGAACGAGAGCTGCACTTTACACAAAGAGATGGTGCCTGTCTTCTAGAGACCGCACACATTGTTAATGCAAACAAACAGCTGTTTGGAAAGAAAACATCATTTCTAAAACCCAGATGAAGCTCTTTTTATTACATTTCAGAGGCATTCAAATTATAGTGTCTGAAAACTATCCTACTCTGGATATCTGTGACACCTAAATTATCTGAAAATTGGAAAGGTTAAGCCAAAACTGAGACTTCTCTGTGAGCAAGACCCTGGGACTGGAAATGCCTTTGTTTCCTCAGAGGCGCAGGATCTGCGGCTAGGACAACCAAGTCAGTGTGAAGTCCAGGACAGGAGCTTTGGGAAGCCAACAGAATGGTATCCAAAATACCTCCAAATTCTAAATGCAAAATTCATCACTGTCTCTGCTCGGCTCACCCACTCGTTTGCCCGCTACTCTGGGCACTCTAGGGTGCTAAGCTGGAGGCCTTGATGGAAGGAGGCTCCCAGCAGTCTCTGTACTTGCTGCTAGCACAGGCCAGTCACAGGAGGTGCTGGGCAGGGCAGCCTCTGTGCTGGGCCCTAGAAGAGCGGAGGCTCCACTCCTGCCTTTGCCAGTGACCGGAAATGGAAAAACTGCCCATTTCCTGTGTTCCCAAAGACTGGCTGTCACACTTCAATCCGTTCTGGCTTAAGAAATGTAGATAGAAGGAACCAGGCTCTGGGCCTAGACAGAGTTACTCTGCGGGTTCAATGGCCGTGTTCAGTCCAGTGCAGACCATGCTTGTTCATCCCATTCGACGCAGAGGAAATGTACCGAGTTCATGTTCAAAAATCAGCAAATGCATGCCAGGAACGCGCACGAGTCCACAGCCCCATGTCCTCCACGCGCTCTTTCTGCGTTCTTCCCACTGTGCAGCGACCTGAACCTGCATGGCCATGAGCAAACCTGAAGGAGCCACAGGTCTGGGCCAGTGTGCCTGCCAGGTCCTGCCATCAGTGTGCTCTCTCCCCTCCTACCCTCCATCCCACAAGCCTCGCAGGGTGCCACACAGCTCCCTTACTTAGTGAAGGCTCGAGATTTTTCTAATGAAAGGTGTTATGGTGTTATGTAAATACACAGTATTATTTTGTCTTTATTCCAACATTACCGGTTTAAAACAGTTCCGTGTGTATAAATATGTCTAATAATGTGTATTTTTTTTTAGTAACTCCGTGGTATTCCAGTTAACTAAGTCATACAGCCTTGAATGTACAACAGAATATTCAGTATAATCTCAGACAGACAGTTTTTAACGGTCTCTGTCTCTTTCAAATTAAGCTTCTGCTCGATGAGTTCATTAAACATTATAAACATTTGCTTGCCTAAATGGAATTGCCAAGCTGTGACCTTCTGTGACTATCCGCAGAGGCAGATGCAAAGGGTAGTGTCCACACAGTAGCACTGGCCTGTCCTGGGGGGTGGAAACAAGGGCGTAACTGCCCAAGAACAATTAGCACAAAAGATAGCTAAGTTACCAATAGTAAGAAAAAGGTTCAGAAGTTTTGCCAATGCTACCACATGCATTAAATTTCAGTTTGTAGAGATCATTAGCACTGAAGATTAAAGGTTAATCAGGGTCCTGTCAGCTACTGGGAGCCGGTTTTGTTCCACTTCACAAGTGTCCTTTTGTTCACCCACATTTAGACCTTCGAGTTAGCAGGATCTGCAGCGCCCACCCATCTTCCCATTGAAGGCGCTCACTAAGTTATTTCCTTCATTCACCCCAGTTACCTTTGGCACCCATAGAAACGCACGCTCATCGTCTACCTGGCCAGTCTTCCTAAGAGGCCTGACTGACGGAGAGCATGTGGGCATGTGCCTACTTGTCGGAAAGATACCCTAAGATCAGAGACGGTCAGTGACCTCAGTGAGTCACACTGAAGAGATTTGTCCCTCTTCACAATGAAAAAAATCCGCCTGTGGATTCACACCGTGATTGGATTGTGCCGTGAGGACAGGGTGAGAGCCTGCATGTTTCAGAGGTCACACAGCCATAGACATGTGTCAAGCTGAGAAGGCGGAACAAAGCACAGATGACCACGATGCCGGACACACATGGGAAGCTGGCCGCAGGCAGGTGCTGCTTCCAAGACAGGAAACAGCCTTGGATCTTCAGTCTAAGGTTGTTGTGAAAGACAATGCTGAGCGGAAGTGCTCTACCCTGCCCTACGCACGTTCTGCACAGCCCCAGGAAGGACTTGGCAGCCCTTTTCCTGTTTCCTATCTTAGCTGTTCCTTCCGTGTTCTGCAGCCCGGCTCTCTGTGCAGTGGACCATGCCCGCCTCTTTTCACACTAACACATGACCTCCTTTAACCTCACACCTTGGAGACACCACTGTGCTGGTCCTTTTGGTACTCAACAAGTGCTGGGGACACGTGAGTACTGAGTGAAAGTGACATTTGATGACAGCACCATAGTGGCATTGACTATGCTTCTAAAGCTCCTGCTTGCTCTGGACCACAAGACACCATGGTCCAGAGTCACAGACCTGTTTACTTCTTTAGCACAGAGGCTTCCCAAGAACCATTATCACCTGTATGATCAGTTAAACTAGAGTTGTCTGCATGGGTGGCTATCACATTACTTTTGCCTTCCAAAGAATGTGCCCCCCGCCCCCCCCAGAAAAAAGACCACTAGGAAAAGAAAACTGGATGAAAGAGAACAATGTCTGGGTGCAGAGGGCCTCAGGAACTTTCCAGGAAAACCATTTCCTTGGCAGCAGCTGGGAACCCAGCAAAATTATGATGCTGCTAACGCTACAGTACAGAATAGCACAGAGGCTCATGTCGGAATAGCACAGAGGCTCATGTCGCTACAGTACGGGATAGCACAGAGGCTCATGTCGCTACAGTACGGAATAGCACAGAAGCTCATGTTTCTGCAGTGACCCAAGACAAGAGCTTGAAGACAGAGGAGGAGGGCTTACATCAATGCACCCTACTTTCACTCCTTCACTGGCCAGCAAAGGTTTTCTGAGCAGCTTCTACTAGATCACGAAGCAGGGCTGCAAGCGACAGAGACAAGGCAAAGCTAAAACTCTGCCATGGAATTAGCTCATGGGGTACGCCCTTCTCTCCAAGAAGCCCTGCTTGTATTAGAGACTGGCCCTGCTCCTCAAAGAGGTCACAACTACTTAGGGCCAAGACTTTCGACACCTGGAAAAGAAAAAAACAAAACATGTGGCGGGGAGAGGGCTTAGAACTCAGAAAAGGAAGTCGCATAAGAAGCCACGCCCATTGCCTGCAAAGCACTCTGTGATGTTGGCTGAAACCTGCATAGCTATGTTCAGAGGTATTGGTAACCCAGAAATAAGGGACGTGTGAACGAACAACAACTCCACTGTCTCGCTGTACCAAGCGCTTCTATACCATGCATTCCAACAGCCGAACAGTGACACAGCTCAGAGCTGCTAGGCAGAGCAAGAAGGGAAGGGTTTCCTACTGATGCAAATGATCATGGCAATAAGAAAGTTGGCTCGCAGAGCTTCTTAAAATCTGCCAATCATGTCACAGACAGGTACAGGAAGTGAGTCCTGAGAGCCATGCTGCGGAATTCAAACAAAGACGCTGGGGGCTGCTGGGCCCAGCCACACCTTGAGGTCAGAGACAAGACTCACAGGCCCCTGGGAGGTCAGACTGACCTGGTGTACTTTCCTTTTGATCAACCTTATATCTGACTGTATTTTAGTAAATTATCCATGTAGTTGTATTTTGACAGCTCTCTTTACAGCAGTAAAACAAAATGTGTGCATCGCAAATGGCAAAGATTCAAATTTCAGCTATGTTTATCCAAAATAGCACTGAACTGCTTCTGTACTTACGCTATGCTGCCTAGAGCTCCACGGAAGGGGAGACAGATGGGATGAATTTAGCAGGGAAACAGCTGTGGCTTGAAGAGGAGACTAGCAAAGTTCTGCTATCAGGCTTCAGTATGCATCAAGGTACCAGTGAAACGTGTATCCGGAAGGCAGCCAAAAAAGTGTTTCTCATTTGACTCGTGATAATTACCTTTTCTCAACAGCTGACAACGTTCTAAGTAGCATTAAATAGGTATAATAATTAAGCAAAAATACCCAACAGACAATGCTTGCTGAGGATGGAGGTTCCCTTCAAGAGTGCTGGGAAGCTGGGCTGGAAGGCCAGCCGCTCTACTTGTGGGAGTCCATGCAAGTAGGAAAAGGAGGTGCGACTGCCTAGGATGCTGGGTGTGGACTTGGGTGGACGGATATTACTGAGAGGAAGATAAAGGAGTGGATGAGGAGGCTTATCTGTCTTCATGGGACATGCCTCATTCAGGCTTTGCCCAGTGACCCTGTCTTGGTCTCCTGTGAGTCTGTGTTGGGAGCACCCTCTTTGCAGTGCTCGGAGCTCCTGGGGTCATTCCCCTTTTCTGAGCCTCGGCTTCCTCGGTTGTGGGCAGGTGGGACGAGTGATGTGAACCAGAGTGGAAGCGGCGTGGCTTTCGCTGTGGGAAAGCCAGGCTTCCTTGAACTGCCTTTGCCTTTATTCCCTTGCTGAAATCAGTTTCTCTTCCTTTCTCCTCTGTCCAACAATCTGCCCCTAATTTAAAGTAACACAACAGATCTGAAATGTCAGTATTTCACTATCATTTTTATTTTACATAACAAACACTTATTAAATCTGTTGGTTATTTTAAGTGGTATAAGGACATTTCTACTAGATAGCAAGATGTTTAGTACAACTTTCAGTGTCACCACACTGTACAAATTAAGTAATGTAACTGTATAAATCAAGAAAACCAAGAAGACAATCAGTGACGGGTCCCAGAAGGCTAAGGTAGGATCTCAAGATTGAGGCCAGCCAGGCTACACAATGAGACCCTGTCAAGTAAAAAAGGCCAGAAACTAAGGGGTCTTAAGCACAAAACGACGGCGGCGGGGGTTGGGGGGACACAGAGGAATGGATCCCTGATAGCTCAAGGTTGACCTTCCCTGATGACAAGGTTATGTACACTAGAGTGCCACCAGGAAGAATGCTTGTAACAAGACATTGCTGGGACCACATGAGACCAAGCTCGGAGGAGTCCAGAAGGTGCCCAGAGAGACCCACAGCCACAGCAGCACCTGCTCGCCATTTCTGACAGACAGGTAGCTTTGGCACTGCAGCACCTGCTCGCCATTTCTGACAGACAGGTAGCTTTGGCACTGCAGCTGCATCCTCCTATCTTATTGGAAGAGAGAAGTAAACACACTGGTCAGCCTAGCAGTGGTTTAAGTCAACACTGGCCAGACGCTTGGCCTCTTGCTTGGGACCAGCAGTAGTTACCCTTAACAGCCACTTAGTATTCTGGTTAAAGGGTCAAATGTGAAACACAGAAAGCCTGCCTGAGGGTGCAGGAATGGGCATCAGGTATGGTCTTTTTAGACTCGATTCTGAGGGATTCAGACCCAGGCATTAAGGAGGGAAGCATGTACAGCACTGAGAACGCAGACTGAGGTGCGGCCATGTCCTCACAGCAGCAGCAGCTCAGCACATCTGTGGAAGAGCCTGTGAGGCTTGTCAGAACCAAACAAAGAGTGGGAAGTCCTCTGCAAGGATGCTGACACAGGACATGACAGGCCAAGGAACACACACAGGCCACACGAGCAGGGCTGTTCTGTGTCCTCCTCAGTGTGGCTGGTGGGTTTTAGAAGGAATTTAGAACTAATAGAAAAGTGTGGACACCTGAGTGAATTACGTTTGGTCTATGCACCTGTCATTGCTGAGGTGACAACGAGAATGTAACTTCCTTCATGTCCTCAAGATCAAGAGGCTAGACGTGGGCTCAATCTGGGTATTTATAGCATTTCTACATAAAGTTATAAAGCAATCAATCAAGTGGCTGTTACAGAGTGGGCGGAGTCTGCCCCAAAGAGAACTAAAGGGCAGCCCTGTGCACGCAGCACCGGAGTCTGCAGCGCGCGTGATAAACACCTATGCTTCCTCACGCTGTCCTCGCTCCAAGTCCATCACTGTGTTTTGTGACAATCTGCTCCCCTAGAATTTTTAATTTGAATAAAACAGATTTGGTTGCTTCCCTCATCCAGATTAATGCACAGAGCCTTAAAACCTTGTGAAGACAAGACAGCTCGATGATGTATTAAACATTTATTAAAGACAGCATCTACACAAAGGTCTCCCGGACGAACTCCAGCTTATCCAGCTCAACTCCTGCATTCAAAGTGAAATAAAATCTGAATACAGGGTCAAAGAAAATCACAGTGAGGGGTAGGGGAGGAGGCTGCCTTTAGAGTAAAAAAAGTGTAATCCATCACCAAAAAGTGTCAAGCAAAATATCCGCTTTCATTTTAGTTAATTATTATTTTTAAAATTGTGTGTGGTGGCGCAGATGAGAGGGCAACTTGTGGGAGTAGGTTCCAGGGATGAAAGGAAGGACCGTTACTTCTGCGCCATCTTGCCACCTCCACGCTCTCTCTGAAGGGCAAAGTGACCTGCTTCAGCCTGGACCGACCTCGGGACTGTTCCACCACTTTCACATGAGGACCAAACCGGCTCTGTGACCTTGGGCCACCTGCTTGTCCCAAGCCAGACACAGAACAACCATGAACTTCCCTATTGCCCAGGGCAGATCAAGACTAAACACAAGACCTGGTAACTCTCCTTAGACCTAATCTGTGACTTTTGTCCACCTAGAGAGAAAGCCAAGGAGTTGGAGTTTCCACCATGACAGATGTGGCACACTCCTGCTTCACCTGATGGATGAAGGGGTGGGGACTTGGAAAGCTAGGATGATGTAGGTAAGCCCGGGAGGAATGTGTGCACTGCAGCTCACTCGGACCCTTGGCACAGGTCAGTGCCCCACTAATCCTCATTCTGAAGACACATGGCTGAAGTGTAGAGACCTTTCTGACTCATGGACTTGGTTTCTAGTAAACACTGGACAAATGGGAAGTGACTGGTTCACTGAGTAACATTATAAATGGGCTTTGCACTTGAAATGTGGAGAAGGCAAAGGGTTCTAATGAACGACTTCACACGCACACGAATTACAAGGGAGCCACCAGTGCAGATTAGGTCGCTAAGTGAAGAATGGCCACTTAGCCAATCCATTTTGTAATGTGGGTGGAATGCATGGGGGTTGCTTAAAGTGAGATCTAGTGGCAGCAGCTTGGCTTCCTGTCAGCTGCATTTGGACTCAGACGTTCTGGATTGGGGTCATTCATCACATTCAGAGCCTCTGTCTCCCAGAGTGAGGAGAGGATCCAGAGGAGGAGAGCACAGCCGCCAAGGTTAGGACATGAACAGGTCTTCAAGGCCAGGCAGACAAACCCTGCCATTTCCCAGGAATCTGTCCCATCATCATCAGAGAGAGAAAGACCCTTCCTTCCACAGCTACCGGAGTTCTCTTTAAAAATGTGCCCTAGACTTTTCCTCTTGTGTATTGTGAATTTTTAATCCTGTGTATTACACATAAATTTGAAATTAATGCTGATTTTGGTTATTAAAACAGTATTATGACAGTGGACGGTTGCTGTTTTGAGACAGGGACTTTTTCTCAGCCCTCGCTGACACGAAGGCAGGTTTCTCAGCTCACTTCCCCAAGGAAACCAGCAACGCGGCAGTCCAGGTGACGCTGTGATGGTAGGGTCTATGGATACTTCCTACGGACACCCGGCTGGCCGACAGCGCATTTGTTATGTGCACTGAGGTCTTGATTTGGTGAATAACTTGTATGTCGTGAGGAGCCACATGGTTCACTGTGCAAACTTCGGAGACAGAAGAAGAATCCTGGCCTAGAGCTGTCACTACCAGGCAGGGGACACAGCAGGGGACAAGAAGACAGGGCAGGTCTCCAGACAGGAGAGCTTCTTGGTATTGTATCTCAGTTACTGAATAATTTAACTTCTCTGAGTCCCAATTTGGTTTTTTGGAAGAAAATATTCTAATTTTTACTAAATGAGATAACTAAATGAGATAACTTGCGTTTAACTGCAGTCAAATCCATACTAGCCATTCAAAGTTAACCTTTCTTCCTAAGCCTGGCCCACGGCCTCTGCTAGGCACTGTGGAAAATACTTCAGATAGTCAGCTTACAGGGAGGGAAGGTTGGCCCTGGTCGAGGATTTCAGGGGTTCAGTCGGTGGTTGCTTCCCAATGTGACCATCAGCCTTGGTACGGCAGTGCCAGATGGCAGGCAGTAGGCAGGAAGGTGACCCACTCATCTCACGGTGGTGGGGAAGCAAAAGAGGCAGGAAGGAGCTTGAACCCCAATATCCTGGCCAAGCGCACATCCCAGATGCCCAGTAACAAGAGCCTCCCAATAAGGCTTTACTGCCTCCCATTAGCACTGCAGACCCATGACCAAAATCACAGGGGCCTCCGGAGGACACAGCCTTACAGGTGGCTATGACAGGACACCCTGTTGTGCTCTCAAAACAGCAGGCCATGGAGAAGCCTCCAGGAGTGGAAACAGCACTCCCCCGGCTTCAGGAGAGCCAGGCGTGGATCAGGCCCCTCTGCCCAGCTGACTGGAACAGACAGGATGTTCTGACTTAGTTCTACAGCAGTTAGCTCTCAGATGCTCTGCTTGGCTCTGAATCTCAGAGTTGCAGCCTCAGAACAAAGGCAACACTAATAACCCATTGCGCTCAGTGTACAAGTTTCAGTTCTGTGTTTTAAAGGTCACTGAATATATAACAGCTAGATAGTTGAAGCAAAATACCATATTCATCAGTGAAATGGGGAACTCAGCAGCCTTCATCTGTTCTTATTTTAAATTTACCACAGTATGTAAATTAGAGGATTTAAAAAGCATCAGGCGAAATCTCAGCTAGGTGCGAATGAAAAGCACAATCAGAATCGAATTTGTGCTGCTTCAAGTGTGAGCATTTGCCAAATGGAAAGGGGCTTAGGTTTTACTACTAATCTGAGCGTACGCAAAGCCAATAGAAAGATCCCAATTACTGTTAAATGCCCAGAGCGGGGATTTGCCGCTAAACTGCCACAGAGTATTGGTCTCAGGTTGGCTTTTGTGAACATCTTACTTTATGTCCTGAAATCATCACAGGAGAATACCACACACAAAGCTGAACTTTAAATACACAGTGCCAGTCACGAAGCCCAAAGAGAACCAACCAAGTGCACTTGGATTAGAGTCTGAACTACCTGGTTTAGACACCTTCTTTTCCTGTGGCTGGATCGTTTTAGCCAGGAGCAGTGGTTATCCCATCAACTTCACATTTCCACAGGATTGATAATAGAACAGATAGCCTGCTCCCTCACAGGGTTTCCTTACACATCCTCAACATTCACACTATAGAGAAATGTACAGAGGCGGCTTTGTGATTCACACCCTTGTGGATCTCAGTGGGCCAATATGTTACATTGAGACATCAGCCTACTATCTCAACAACACCCTGTCTGGTTTCCATGGAACGAGCTACCTTCAAAACAAAATGAGCCACATTCCATGATGCCAAGGGGAGAGCAAACTCAAGTGCCACCCTCTCTTCTCACACAGGCTTCATTAGAGCTAGGCTCCCAGGCTGCACAGACTGCAGACTTAAGCGAGCGCCTTGAGTCATCTGAGAACAGTGTGTTTCTGACTCTGGAAGCACCTAGGTTACCACGGAGCACTCCCTGTGGGGGAAAGAGACACACACCCACCGAATCACCAAACTGAACTGATCTCATATAAATTTTGTGACCACTAGTCCAAATTCTCAGTCTTAGAATTAATTTTTATTTCCTGTTCCTAGCAACATAATGATATTTAAGCAAATTTAAAATTTAAAGTACCAAAATAAATACTTTCTTGGCCTCACAGTGCACATTCTGTGGGTAATCAGTACCCAGCAAGACGTCTGACCTCTAAATGGTACAGTCTGCACCTTGAGGCATTTCGATTCCAGAAGAAAACCAGCGCACAGGGGATGTGCACAGTGCACGGACTGACTCAACACAGCTTGGATGTCCTGAAGGCTGGGAAGGATCAGATTGGGAATCCAGCCTGGATCGTCTAAAACAAACAAACACAACAACAGACTGAAATGGACCTGCTTGCTTCTCAGAAGTGATTAAGTTAAATTCTGCCTGTGGTTGATGAAGGTGGAAAGCCAACTGTAATTCCAGATTAAGAATCCCCCTGAAGGGCTAGGGGAGGTGCATGACAGCTATGAGGAAACAGAGCAAGGAGGAAGGGGTTAGGAACTAGGTCAAACCATGAAAAAACCAAAAACAACCCCCCCCCGACATATCTCTAATAGAAGCAATAGCAGGATTCGTGCTAGGGACAAACCTAAAAGGTCAAATGTTAGAGCAAGTGCTTAGACTCACTGAGCCTGCTCCTACTGTTTGCATTTTCCTTTGCAAAAGAAAAGAACTGAGCACAGAAAGCATAGACACTATCAGTGAGTGCAATGGAAGGCAACGAGCCGATGATGCTTGGTGGCACAAACACTTGAACTTTGTGTTACAACACACAAATAAGTCACAAAATTAATTTGGTAGTCCAAAATCAACTTTCTGAATAATAAAAGTAGGAAATGAATATTGAAAAGTGTATGACAAAATTCAGTATGGCTTCACGGAGTCTTTCAGTATGTGTGAATGTCTGTGTGTGCATACCAGGCTTCGGTGCTAAATGCATGCACGGCTCGAGACCTATGCTAGACTGCATATATGTATGCTTGAATAAATATATTCGAGGGAAGAGCTGAAGTGGGGTTGGATTACTCTGAATTATATGGGGCAAAGAACTTGTGTTTGCCAGGGATGTGGGTACAAGGATGGGCAGGCAGATGAGAAAGAAGGTTCCAGGGTAGGAACAGCCTGGACAGAGCTGAGCATTAGTGACGAGGCATCCCTGGGCACAGGCGTATGGGAGACACGGATCTGGACTGCAGTGTCTCCAACGCAGGGATACTCCAGCAGCACCTTTGTGCGTCTCAAGTCTTTGGGAAAAACAAAGGGGACATTAAGTTCTATGTAGAAACTAGGGGGAGGCACAGGCTGAGTTCATAGCTGTGAGATAGTCAAGCTAGAGCACAAGGAATATGTTATCTTGGTTGCATATCTATGTCTATTTACATGTTGTATATGCAAAAAAGGAGGAACACCCATGCACGCACATGCACACACACACACACGCAAACACACACACATACACATACATACACATACATATATACACACACGCATATATACACACACGCATACATACACACACATACACACACACATACACACATACATACACACACACTCCCCAGTTCTAGCCTGTTTGCTCTTGATATATTGTATATTTTGGTATTTTGAGTGTGTGGCAGCTAATGATGGTAAAAACCTTTGTGATCAGCGAGTCATTTTCTTGGCACTTTATGATTCCATTGTAGAGAATTTATGTAATTAATCTCGTGATGCTTGACTGTTTTGTTTTGTTTTGTTTTGTTTTGTTTGTTTGAGACAGGGTTTCTCTGTTGCCCTGGCTGTCCTGAAACTCTAATGACCAGGCTGGCTTTGAACTCAGAGACTCTCCTGCCTTTGCCTCCTGAGTGCTGATGCTTGACATTTTTATGAATAAACACGTTATTTAAAGATTTTCATCATTCTTTTCAGAATTAATAATCTTGGGGTCATAAGCAGTACAACTGGCCAAAGTGAAGGGTGGTCAGACTTTTCCCACAGAATGCCATCCTTAATCAGTGGGCACTAGGACAGTTCCTGTGTGTATACAGTGGCACTCAGGGAAGCTCTATCTGCAGTGCAGGGAGGGAGAGTGTTGCTAGGTGGGTGGTGGAAGCTAGCTGGGGGAAGGGCGGGGCACACCCAGGCAAAGTCAAGATGAAGGACAAGTTGCTAGACAATGTCTCCTGAATATGGCTAGGACGTCACATCAGTGCAATCACAATGGTCTTACACAGACAGACACCACCAGTCTACGTGCCAGCAGGGATAGGGGGAAAATCTCAGAAGACACCACTCCTGTATGAGTGGCCAACCGATGGCTATGAGAGAGCAAGTGGTCAGAACTAAACCTCGTACATCAAAACAACACTAGTTGAGAGCATGGAGTCAGAGACTTTAATCTCATCACTACACTAGGGAAGCAGAGGCAGAGAGGCAGAGAGGCAGAGAGGCAGAGAGGCAGAAGTACGCATCTCAAATAGATGAGTTTGAAGCCAACCTGTTCTACATAGTGAGTTCTAGAACAGCCAGGGCTACTACATAGAAAGATTCAGTCTCAAACAAAAGAAAACAAAACACATGCACAAACACAAAGGATCAACCTTAATTGGGGTGTGTAGATTTTATATACGCAAGGCAATGTATGTGTGTATAATATGCATGCATGTGTATCAATAATAATTATAGAGAGGAGGTCATGTTTGAGGGAATGTAGGAGGAGTTGGAGGGGGAAGAAGAGGGATGGAAATAATGGATACGGAATTCAAATGAGAAGTATTGACTAAAATATTACCCACTGTAACAGGGAGCGCTTAAAGACTCAGGCACACAAATACTTTAAAGACAAGAGACACAGAAGTATTTGTGTTTGGTTAGAATAAGAAATGTGGAACTTCTTTCCAAGTGTCAATTCTTAAAGGCTTTTCTGCATGGTCAGGTGAAAGAAGACAAGTTTCCACTCTCAGTTGTATGTTGGTTCTTTTTATATAGAAATCATTAGCACTGTGAAAAGTCCCATTTTAGCTGATTAAATAGAAAGCTGTCATCATTTGCATCCTAACAATCATGTTTTAGTGTATCAGGTCACTGGGAGAGCAAAAGCTTGAGAAGTAATAACTCCTTCCAACTGACTGTCACAACGGTGAAGTGAGAGCCATTTGTGTACTGCTAACAGCCGCAGTAGTAGCTCCATTAAGTGGGACCTACAAAACCTTCCAAAATAAGGGCCGTTTCTGCTCTAATGAGATCAAATCACGCCCGATAGCTTCAGCAAATGCTCATGAGTGCCCACGGGGTGTTCAGCACTGCACACAGAAACTTTAGGCTTACATTACTAATGACAGTAATTTGAGACACATGGCTTGGGAGGTTCCCCAAATGTGAGGTTATAATTAAACGGTATAAAACCTTTAACAAATGTTACACATTTGTTGAATATCAAGTTCCGTATTTTTCTCACTTTTGCTTTTCCATAATTTGAGGAAAACATGAGATAATTTGTAGGTGCATGTAGACATTCGAGGCCAACCGTGAGTGACATTCTTCAGAAAGTATCCATCTTATTCCGCCATTCGGACCTGGGTGTTAGTTCAGCTAGGCTGGCTACCAAGCACACTCCAGGGACCCTCCTCTATCAGACTCCCCAGCTGTCAGATTGCCCTCAGACTACCACGCCCAGAGGTTTTCTTAAATGAAGGTGTTGGGAATCACATTTGTGTGGCAAACACTTTCTGTCCAGCCTTGGGAAGATGGTGTCTAGAAAGTGGATGAAGGTGATGCAGTCATTTAGTGAGGGCCTCCTGAACTCAGGCAGAGTGCAGAAAGGTCCAGAAAGGACGACACTCTTAATGAGTTCATAGTCTGCTGAGTCAGCCATTTTTCACCTTGTTCTGATTTTTTCCAGATGGTGTCTCTCCCCCCAGTATAGATGCCATGGGCTGGAATTCCCAATGTTGAGTTTATAGGCATGTGCACCACAGCCAGCACAGGTCAGATGTTCTCAGGACATTTCATCAACCGACTGTTTGCACCAACTGCTGAGTACCGGAGTGACGTCGGGAACGGCTGCAGGTGGGGCACTGGGAGGATGGAGGAGCACGGAGGAGCACCTGGCATGCAAGCCTAAGGACCCGAGTTCAGGCCAGACCTCAGCACAAAGCTGGGTGTGGGGCTGTGGCTGTGCTGCAGGCACCCTGTAGCCCCAGTGCTGTGGATGGTGGGAATCCATGGCCAGAGGTGTCTGTAGGGCTTGCTGTCTCCCACTGAGTTCTAGGTTCCAAGACAGACCCATGCCAAAGGACATGGGCAGGGAGTGACGAAGCAGGATATATGGCAGCTTTTCAGATATCAAAGTATATTTTGTTTCACTTACAGATAGATGTTGCATATGATATTCCTCTAAATCAAAAATGCACTCTGTTTTTCAAGGCCACCTTTCAAGAGCTGGGTCTTCAATAAAAATGAAGCACCTTCGGGCTGTAGCAAGTGCAGTAAAGGAGTAACTATCGGGGACAAAGCACCTTTTCCCAAGTGACTCAGCTAAGTGCTGCCGTCGCCATAATGATAAACGCTAAAACCTAAGAAGGAAGGAAAACGAGAGGATGCTTCCACTCATCCCCAACTCAGAATGAATGAAGAGCAGAAGTGGAAGGGCTATGTTCACCCAGGAGTCCCTTGTCACATTTGGCTTGTGCTTTCTGTATTCAGAAAGGAGATTTAACATCCTGTCAGAATCAACTTTATACTTACCACACCGAGAATCAACTTTAATCCATTTTGATGGTTGTTTGTTTCAGTGACTAAAGGCTCTGGCCACCAAGCCAGGCAACTGGAGTTAGATGCCAGGCACCAAAATTGTGGAAGTTGAGATTTAACTCCCACAAGTTTTTTGACCCCTGCATGTATATTCACACTTAATAAAAGAATAAATGACTTTGAAAAAAGAATTAATCAGGCTGGATGTGGTGACACATGCCTTTGATCCCAGCACTCAAAACGGAGAGGCAGGCAGATCTCTTGAATCTGGAGCCAACTTGAACTACTCAGCAAGTCCCGGGTCACAAGAGCTACTTAGGAAGACCTACCCTCAGGTAACGACGCAGTCTAAATCCACTTAAAAACACTGCATTTTCACAGTATGTTCTTCTATCAAACTTATCCTCCCAAGACCACATGGGAAGATTAGTTCAGTTTCCTATCTGTGACAGCATGGCCGCTGCCCCTACGCTTCTGCCTCAACCACACCTACATCTATGCTCCTCACCCCTGTGGGTACCAGGTCAGTAGGAGCCAAGATGGAGGGCTGCAGTGGGCAGCTGGCTTGGTGTGAGGAATCACCACTGGCCCACTTTCTGGGCAGGATGAGGCTGGTATTCTTAGCTCAGGGACAGAAAACAGACAGTAAACAGAAAAGCGGCCTATTTTGTGTTTCCAGGTTGGCTTTTTTTTGAATGACACAAAAGGGAACAAAGGCGCTTGTGGAGAAGTCAAATGTGCTACTGTGTGGTAATATTTTACTACAACTACAGAAGTGCTCCAAATGGGTCACCTCTCTCAAAGGAGCGTCACACCTGCACTCCTCAGCCCATGGCCGCTGCTGTCAAGCATAATTGGGCACGGGTGCTCCCATATCTTCTCAAATCAGCTTTGTTCCTTCTCAAGTGTGGTGATGCTACTTCTATTAATACAATTAAATATGTATTTAAATCAGAAATATGACTGCTAAAATACCAATTCTATGAAAACAAAGAGAAATGGTTTAAATATTCAACAACACTGGATATCCCATAGACAAAGAAAAGTGTGCATGAAATGAATACAAAGGACTTTGCATTACGAGGGCCCCAAATGGCGGATGCTGCTTACCAATCAATGTCTGTGTGACTGCAGCTCACTTAGGAAAACCAAAATTGAGTACGGATGCAGTTTGGGTGTGGTCTATCTGGACAAAACAAATAAACACACCCAATAACACTGTGCCTAAAACAGGTTATCCAAGTACAGAGAAAAGCGTCTTGACTCGTGTGTGTGTGTGAGAGAGAGAGAGAGAGAGAGAGAGAGAGAGAGAGAGAGAGAGAGAGAGATACAGACTCTGCCCGCCCAGTATTTTTCTCTCTTGCTTATTCGTACCAGTCCAGAGCACCACTGTTGCCCTCAGAGCACACAAATGAGTGCATGAGACGTCAGAGAACACTAGGCTACAAGTCAGAAAAGTCTTCCCTGGCAGGCCTCGGTCCTCACCTGCACTGTGTGCATATACTGGGGATGGGTGTGGGAGACAGAATAGAAGTGAGGCACTGAATAGATAAAAATATTTAGGAGAGAGTTAAAAAAATATTGACAAGTAATTGGAGGAAAGTAAAGTCATTTAGAAATGTTCATTACGAAGAGAACACAAAATTAGCCACCTAAATATAATGATTAAAATAAAATTTAAGTTTCCAAAATAAAATACTTGTTTGAGAATGAAAAGGAACCTACTTTATTATATCTTAAGGATCTAATAATACATGAAAACTTTTGTTTAATAATAATAAAAGAACTAAAACAAAAAGAAAAACCCAAAAACAACAAAATGAAACTATTTGTCTCAATTTAAAACTCTAAAACAGATCATAAACACAAACAGAGCCACAGCCCTCTCTGGACACATAAGGACAACATTCTGACACACTTCCAACCGTCATTCAGTGTTACACATAGAAGACAGAACCCTGGTCAGAGGAAACAAGCTACCAAAGAGACGGATGCCGCCTCCCCTGGAGCCTTTAGTTCTCAAAAAAACAAACTGAAGTCAGGCTCTAGGTCAGTCTGAAGCAACACCTCACAAGGCCTGACTGCACGTACAGACGGACAACAACAGAGCATTTAATACAAGTTTCTCATGAACTGCTTGCCAAGCAATGAGGCTTGTCAAAATATGGGTTTTTAAATAAAAAGGAAATTAACTGGCAGATTAATGTAACATTTCGTTCATTAATTGCTAACAAAAACAGCGCCTAAAACGCCTTCACTGTCGAGGTCATTACAAACTGGACTCTTTACACAAAGAACAGGCTTCCATCTACCTTCCCACCATCCTTCAGCACTGCCACTTGCCCTTCATGCATAGGCAAAGTAACCCCATGTGATAGTAATTCCTATGCTGCCTGGGAGTCTATATACATTTCAAGTTTCTTTTATAATTCAGCTATTCTAAGAGTCTCAAAATATTTCATTAAAAATTAATGTGTTACCCACACAAATGGCAAATATTGAAAACTAGGAATATAAATAAAAAATAATAAAAATAGTAAGCCTACTAATACTGAAGAGGAAGGGAGACAGGAGGAGGAGAGCATGTGAAAGAGAGGGCGATTTTAAACATCCGGTTTCTATTCTGGACCATTCAAGAAAACAGACAGACACAGCAAGTGGAAGCCAAATATATTCCCTGCTCTGACAGGATTTGTTTTCTATCTTGTCATTATTTCTTACTGCATTCTTCCTAATAATATTTCTCCAGTGTTCTAGATTTGCTGACTGACATGCTAGTGCTTTTAGGCGCTTAGAAAGGAGAGTTACAGCAGATGAGGCACAGGCACAGGCACAGGCACAGGCACAGGCACAGGCACAGGCACAGGCACAGGCACAGTGCCAGGCTGCTTGCTTTGCAAGGCTTCTGGCTGGGGTCTGAGGCTTTCCCTGGAATGACTTTCCACAAAGGCTTGCTACGTGTGATGTTGTCCCATGTTACACACAGTTTTCAAATTCCCTACAGTCACGCAGGATCCAACAGAGAAGCCTTGGTCCACGGCAGCAGGCGAAGATGACTGACAAGCTCGGTAAGGCCAAACAAGCGAAGCACATATTTGCTGACTGTCCGTCTCACAAGAACTATCTCATAGCATGTAGCAAGCACACTACCTTATTCTATGTCCACACGCTCATGAAATGGCTCTGAGAAGAAGTCACATTGTTTACCAGGCATGCAGAACCACGGCACTTCTCGATCCTACACTGGAATCAGACCACAGAGCTGCACTCCATCCAAGAGAATGCAGGGAGGATTCTGAAAACACCAAAGATTTGTTTAATACTGACTATGAAAACACCCCTTTGCATCAAAATAAGTGTCCCTCTTTATTGCACTCTGATTATTTTCTATAGAATTTAAATTGTACATGAAATTATAATTGTGCCTTGTTTTATGTAAATTGATGGTCTCAATTATTGGGAAAGGGTTGGAATGTTAATGGACTGTTTTGCTGGAGATGTGCCAAGGAAAGCAGCAAAACTCGAGGAGCTCTCGCTGAGGTACACAGCCAGACATGTAAGTCAGGGACACCGATGCGGCCTTGAGACTTGGTCCTGCAGTCTGAAACGACAGGGGCTTTTCTCCAAGAAGATTAAATTACCTTTAATGTCTGATGCTAGAAAGTTCTGTGACTGGAGATTCTAATTTGGATTTATTTAAAAAATAAATATAAAGCAGGAGCCCCACTTGTAGAAGATCACCTGCACCCACACGCTTTCCCCTTGCATGCTGCTTACAGAACGGTTAGTTATGAAGGAGGGGTCTCTCCTGAGGACTGAGGAGGAGGAGAAGGCCCAGTGGCAATGCAACAGTCGTGGATGCTGCAGTCTGAGCAGAGACCAGCTCAGGAAACTGCAGCAGACACATCCCAGCCCTCTGCCACTACTGCCTGCCTATCTCCTCATGTTAATCTGGGACCCATGGAGTTGTACACATCTTTGCCACACTTAGGTCGGGGTGTAGGCAGACCTCAGTGTTCTGTTACTCAGATGGTTACATGGTTTTTACAGTTAAGGTATAGCCATAGATGCCAGAGACATGGTTATACATCGGCCTCAAACTGCCAGCCTTCTAGATGACTTCCACAGACCCTCGGCATCAGGAAATGCTGCAGACGTGCGATCACCTCTGGGTAGAATAGGACAAGCTGTTTCCTTTACAGCGAGACTCAGAACCCAACACAAGCGTCATGGATGTACGTCTATTTGCCATGTTTTAGGAATGGAAAATTTAAAGTTTTAATTATCTTAGACTTGAAAACAGCCTCTTTGCCAAGGAATATGGGTCTTATTAATATAGGCATACATACAAGATGTATATACAGAATATGATTTAAGATTTTAACCAGAAAATAAAGATCTCTTCTGATTGTAAATTGTTTTGAATGGAGCTCTATGGTGGAAGAAAGGTGGATTTGAGGCATTTTTCTATACCAAGTTCAGCAGTTCTAGCGGCCATAGCTCTTTCCAGTGACAGCTGAGACTGGTCTAAGTGCTGGCCTGGCTTGTGTGAAATAACTTCAAAAGGAAGAAAGCCTGAGGTCTGTATTACACATCCATGTCTGTATTACACATCCATGTCTGTATTACACATCCATGTCTGTATTACACATCCATGTCTATAACAAAGAAAGTCTGAAGTCTATATTACATATCTATGTCTATAGACGTCAAAGAACCCAGAGTCTCCTGACAACTAGATGGATGATTAAAAATTCTATGTACCCAGAGCTGCAGATAGAGTGTGCTTGTCTAGCACACAGGAAACCCTGGGTTGGATCCCATTCCTAGCACTGCATAAACTAAGTGTGAATCAAGTGTACTTAATGCTGCTGTTAGATATTTATACAAAACGTCTTAAAACACTTGCTTTTTAAACTGTTACTCATTCACATGGATGAGAAGAAGAAAATGGACCTGTCCATATTCACATGCAAAAGTTATTTTATAGATGATATTTATTTTAAACTAATGAAATTTCTCAGGAACAATGGTCCAGAAATGATCACTGTAGTGCATGGAGACATCAGAAAACAAAACTCTCACTTTAATCTGCTAATTCTCTGTCACCAGCAGGAACTGTACAGTCACCTGCACAACGGCAGCATCTCTTAGAAGCTGGAAAGGTATCAATCTCCTTCATCGTCACCAATGGATAATCAAAAGCATGGTGTTGGGCATAGCCAGTTCTCCGGCCCTGTGCAGTCTCAGTTCTGCCTGAGCAGAGGAGTCCTGCCTGCTGCATTATGACCACTCACAGTTCCAAGCCCACACCCACGCCCTCCACTGCAGGTGGCTCCACAAATCCAGTGCTGTCCTTCCCAGTCAGAGGAAATAGCGACAAAACCCCACAAAGGTGGCCTAGAATTCACAATGTCCTAGAAAGTAAAGCTTTTAGTCCTAGCATCTATCCAGGAAGCTTGCACATCTCTCAAGGCATTCAGATGTTCTGTTTTTCTCTTCCTCTGCTTTACATTACTTAGAAATTACTTACTATTAAGTTGGAATTATAAAATCAAATGCATGAGTTACTATTTTATTTAACAAAAGCATATATTCTCTTCGATACGCCAGACAGACAGCCCAGGAGGTGAGGAGTTTCTTCTTCTTCTCTTAGGCAGCTGGCTCACTGGGAGGAAACATTATTTGCCCAAGGTCAACAACAGGTTCAGAGGCTAAGATCAGAATCCAGGCAAAGAGCCTGTAGAAACTGCCCTACCCACGAGACACCATATGTTCCATTAGGAGCTAAAAGTCTTTATAGAAGCTCATCGATTCTTGCTGTGAGCCTGGCAATCCTCAAAGGAGAACTGGCCTGAAGCGTCCCTAGCAGGGAATGTGACTCTTAGATGTGGCAGAGAAGTGGGAGAGCTGCCCCCGAGCTTTGTGCAGGCTCCCTGGAGCCTCCTCCAGTCACTGACTAGCCAGGAGCCAGAGAGGACACACAGTGAGGTCAGAGTATGTCTAGGGCAACACTTGACAATCTTGTGTTCCTAGACTGCACAGCAGGCAGGCATTAACTCTGACTTTAGGCACTGTGCACAAGCTCTCCGCCCTGCTGCAGAGTCTCCTAAAAACAAAAGACAATGCCACTGCCCAAGGGAACTGGCCTGAGGGGACTTTCAAAGGATCCCTTGCTATAGGAGTATGCAATTTTCCCTTCTCATGAACCCATGGTGACTTTTGGAAGAGCTTTCCTTTTCTTAAAAAAGTGTCTCTTTTTCTACTTTAATATAAACTAACAAGTAAGCAAATAAATGGTTTCCCTCTTGCAGGGTTTTTACTAAGTGCCAAACTTGCACTGAAGCTCTCTAGGGCTCACCTCCTCAAGGGATAACTACAAGTCCATGAGACTGACTGCAATGCACCGTATTTATCCACTACTTCTGCGTTTTAAAGTGTGTGGGTCCTCTGATGTGCAGGTGGTATGTTTGTCTAGAGTGTGCAGTCTGTGTCCCTTTGGGGCAGGTCTCTCTCTAAACCTGGAATTAGGCTAGTGGCCAATGAGCCCAGCAATCCCTCTGTCTCATTCCCCACAAGCACTGGGATTACAGGCACATGCAGCCACACCAGACTTTTCTACACAGGGTCTGGGATCAGAACTTAGGTTGTCATAGGGCAAATCAGATCGTGTGTATGAAACATGTCTTTATAAACTATCCATGCTCAGAGCCAGGCAGTTGCCTCAGTGGGTAAGAGCTCTTGCTCCACAAGTATGACGACCTAAGTTCTAACCCACACCATCAAAACAACTGCATCGGGAATAAAGAATTCTTTGATGGGCTATCAGTAGAGTGGGATCTGGGAGGACTGTATCAGTCATAGTACGTGACAAAGTAATAAACAACTTAAAGGGGTGGATCATTTATTTTGGCCATTGACAGTCATGGGCCCCCCTGATTCCAGGACCATGGCAAGGTTGAATGTCAGAACAGTGGAAGTGTTGGCAAGTTGCTCATTTTGTTACAGACAGGGAGCAGAGGGAGGGGTAGGCAGGAGATTGGACAGAGTTGGTCCAGGTCTAAGTTTCAAAGGCAGGCTTGTAGGCCTCTTGAGGTAGGTGCGCTAATGGCCAGGCCCCACGCTGAAGACCTCCACCCACCAGGCTCCACAGGGTGCAAATGGACAGTGAAAAGCCACTCTATAAAACCCACAATCTCAGGACACTCTGAAAAGCTCCACCTTCAAGAAAGCCTAAAGTCTGCCTTCCACTCAGGTCTTTGCTGCTTCTTGCAAGAGAAGAGGCAATCACTTTCCTGTGTCCTCCCAGTAAATCTCATGTGCGGCTTGTTGTGTGGTGTGACTTGGTGGTTGGTTCTCCTTGACTCCTGACTGCCAGGATGCCTTCCCTTCAGAGCTGTAACACGGGCATCAGGGAAACCTTTCCCTTCGGAGCTGGAGCATTGCAATGCTGCCTGTAAGCTTCCTCCAGCCGGGTTCCATCACCTCTCCAAACAGTGTCACCAGCCAGCGTGAAGATTTCAACACATAGGTGGACACCTTTGATCCCAGCACTGGGGAGGCAGAGGTAGGTGGACTGTTGTCAGTCTAAGGCCCATCTTGACTATATACAAGTTCCAGGCTAGTCAGGGCACATATGGAGACCCTATTTCCAAACATCAAACTCAAGCAAAAAAGGAATTTAACACACAAACCTGTGGAAAACAACTCTGACTCAAACTATAAAAGACAGTATTAAGTTTAAAGGTTGGCCACACAAAATTATCTGTATAGAAATACAAAGGTAGGAATATGGGGGAGAATAGAAGAGTACATCCAGGAGCTGCCGGACAATATGTGTAAAGAGAGCAAGAGGAGGGGATGATGGTCTCCTCTCCCCCCTCCTCCTCTTCCTCCTCCTCTTCCTCCTCCTCTTCCTCCTCCTCCTCCTCTTCCTCCTCTTCCTCCTCCTCCTCGTCTCTGCTCTGCTTTGTCTAGTCTTCTGCCATTTGCAAAGCCACAGTGCTATGTCCCTGACCACCTTGAGCAGGTTCTCCCTCTTCTGTCACATGTACTTTCACTTCTCTTCAGCACTGGGTAGCTGGTTTGGGCCCCTAGAGCCTCCTGGCTCTATTTACTCACACAGTAGGACTCTACCTTGATGGCCATTCTCTGCCTCCTTGACTAGACCAGAAGCTGCGGAAAGATCTCACATGCTTTTGCTTCAGTGTTAAGTGCTATAGAAATGCTAATTAGTGTGCTGGTACATTAATAAATAAATAGAAGATACAAAAGAGAACTCAAGTCAGGAAATCAGACTAAGGTGTAGACATTTAACATTTAATGTTTAATATTACAAAAGGATTAGGCAAAGCAACAAACCTGGCTGCAGAAATGACAAATAAGCCCCATTTAACTGAGAAATGCTGCATTAGGAAAATGAGACTTCTAACCAGTTAGTCCATCTACCACGAAGGGGTGTGTGTGTGTGTGTATGTGTGTGTGTGTGTGTGTGTGTGTGTGTGAGAGAGAGAGAGAGAGAGAGAGAGACAGAGACAGAGACAGAGACAGAGACAGAGAGACAGAGACAGACAAACAGACAAGCTTTCAAGAAGAGTTGACTAGAGATGATCTCAGCAAATATGGAAATTCGAGGCAGCCTGAGCTCTAGAGCAAGGCAGTTTATATTAGCTGTAAGGGAGAAATTCCATTTTAAACACAGAAACCCATTTTCCCTTGTGATATAAGAAGAACACACATTTAACTGCTCAGAACCTGGGGCATATGAGGGACAAACAGGCCATGACAGGGAGCGTATAGGGTAGTGACAACACTGTCTAACACTGTATTGACAGATATCAAAGATGAATATACAAAACTAAAGATAGAGCCAAAAAACTGGGATGGCATAACAAGGTGCTTGTCACAGAGTCTGGTGCCCTGAGTCTGGTCCTCTGTGTAGGAGAGAAACTTCTGCACGCTCTCCTCCAAATCCGGCAGAGGTACCATGATTCTGCAGCCCAAATAATGTTAACAAAATACAGTATAAAGCTAATATAACCAATGGGCTGTGTTGATCATGACTGGCCGATGAAGGTTTATTGACTATAATAATAGAGACTACGTATGGCAGAGGACTGCAGGCACAGAGTAAATATCTTGTGTGTGTGTGTGTGTGTGTGTGTGTGTGTGTGTGTGTGTACCTAAAACTTCTCTAAAAAACAAAGGAGGAAAAAAATGAGTCCCCCCAAATTCCCAAAAATGCTCAAAATGTTTTTTTTAAACAACTAGGTAAATATATCCCACATGAAATTTGACTAGAGCCAGTTCACATGCAGACGCTCATGCTGAAAGCAAGCCCTACACACTGAGCACTCGGGATGTGCACACACATTCGCACACCAACACAACATCACAGCTACATTCCAAGTTACAGTCCAAAATGTTTGAAATTAAAAGTTACATTCAAAATTCAGAAGGCATTTTCCCATAGAAATAACATTATGTAAACATGATATTTTGGTTCACACACTAAATCACAAGAACCGATTTAACCCATAATGTAAATAAACAATGACTAAAATGAAGCCTCTGGAGCTCCTGCTAATCCCCAAAATCTACCAGAGAGGTGGGTGCATATTGGAGGTCTAATGAGTGTATTGACTACAGGATGCTGAGCAAACTCTGTGCTGATCATGGCTTTACAGACTTTATTGATTGTGTTTAGCAAGTTTCACAACCTTACAAGATAGCACTTTGCAGAAAAAATTGAGGAAGAGGAAACTTGCAGAGAAACTTGCCCTGACTCTTAGGCGAAACAGTAAAGAGAGAAACCCAGACATTACCCCAATGTATCCCCTTTTACTGACTCCACATTAGGTCTTAAGAGGACAGCATTCAAACCACAATGATCTTACACATTTCACCAGGGCAGGGATGTGTGCTTGGTCAGCGATGCATCCAAGCACACGCTAATAACGCTATATATTCAGACACTGTACCCATGCTAACCCCATGTGACTAAGGCTGGCTCTCTAGGTGGAAACTGTTGGGATATGGTGGAACCTTTAGAAGGTATGATCTGGTGGGAAGTCACTGGGGCAGGACATGTTCTTAAAGAGGATTCCGGGCCCCTCCTCTTCCTCCTCCTTGCCCTCTGCAGTGAGCTCCTGCCCAACAAGCAAGAGGACACATTAGTCATGGGCCTCCTCAATTGAGATCCAACTGAAACTTTTCTTTTAGTAAATTAGCTGTTTAGGTGTTGTGTTATGTGACAGAAGGCTGACTAACAAAACTAAGCACTCAAGACACACCTGGCGATGAAATGAAGCAGCCTTTCTCTCTGCTGAGTGGTGGGCTTATTGTAGCAGAAAGTATAAATGACATAATTATGCGTTTGGTATTTTCCTGAGTTCCTCTTGTTCGGCTCCTTTCATGTCTCATGTGCTCCCAGGTGGCCAGCTACTCCAGCATCTGCCCTGTTCCATGAAGGTACTGCATGTGCAGTTTAAAATATTTCATTAACCTAAAATAAAATCTTAGCTCCTGAAGGGTGGAAACATCGCGTCTGCTGGGAGGTAACAATCATGCTTCAGGTCAGACACAGCCCCTTGATGTCTTAGGCATGTTTCCCCACTACACAGAATGATGTATTTCAGAGAGAGTGCTTGGAAACCATAACTGATTTATAATTCTGGCACAATTGTAAGGAAACGGTAAAGTTTTCTAAGCAGTTCTGATTATCCCAACCCCTCTCCTCTGCACCACACAGCACTCCCAGCTTGTTGTCCTTAGACGCCATAGGGGAGTCACAGGAGCCTATGGCTGGTGAGGCCAATGATAAAGAAAATCTACAAAAACAAGCAAAAAACCTAGTAAAAACCAAATGTTTAGCATATTGATTACTTAATAATTTCTTCATTAAAAATGTAATTGTATGTTATAACATACAGGTATGTAAATTTAAAATAACAGACATGTTGTAAATTCGCATTTAATAATATGCTGTCAGTTATAAGAACAGACTCTCAAACAGCATATCCAAAGGAGGCCTTCTCTATGCAAAACTGGTGGTGACAGGATAGGAGGCAAAGATTACACATCCATCTGCTTTCGCAGAAGATTAGATAGACGATCTGCTTCTCAATTACAATTCATACAATCTCTCTCTCTCTCTCTCTCTCTCTCTCTCTCTCTCTCTCTGTGTGTGTGTTACACTCATGTATGTGAATAATGCCATGAAGCATGGAGGTCAGAGGCCCACCCTGAGGTTAGACCTCACCTTCTACCTTGTGAGAGACAGAGAGCCTTGTGTTTGGCTCTGCTCTAGACGAGCCAGCACACGAGCTTCCAGGCGTCTGTCTTTGCCTCCCATCTCCCCATGGCAGGACTCCTGGGACGTTCACACTGTCTGGCTTTTACGTGGGGTCCAAGGATTCGAACTCAGTTCCTCAACCCTGAACTGCAAGTGCTTTCTGTCCACTTAGCCACCTCCTTGGGTACCGAAATGCAGTCACTGAGAAGGCTCTATTTGCTGTTGCAGGAGCATAACTCTGTCCTACAGTGGGCAGTGCTAGCAAAATAAACTAAACTGGATTACTGTGGCAAAGCTAAATCTACAGTTAGAACCAGAAGCACACAAAAGCCAAAATGATCTCATCACAGCCTTGATAATGAGTTGTACCTAAGTGTTCTTTTCAGGGAAGACAGCAAGTCAGATGATCAGAGCTGTTGTGATGCAGGAGGTCCGTGGGGCAAGGCGATTGATTGCCAGTAGAATGTCAAATTACCATTCTCGGTGAGTTGTTTTGGAATATAAAAACCAAATTTCAGACCCTTTAAAAATGTTTTTAGACTATACAGAAGAACTGATGAGAAAAGCCTAGAATTTCGGTTCCGTCTTCTGCTCACTACCATCCAGTGCTGTATAGTTGTGATGATTCCTCTAAACTACAAAGACCTACTTCAGGAAAGCATTGGGGGAAAGGGACATATTTTTAAACCTCGTGCCTCAAATCAAACATTAAGACTTCGGTTTATATAAGTCAGAGACAAGATGTCCTTCCCAGGTGGCCAATGGGGGCCAAGCCTCTAGCGCCTCATTTCACCTTCTCCCTGTGGTTTGAAGAAGCCTTGGAGGAGCCCAGAGTGACCTCCTAGAAGACAGTGAGCTGTGCCATGACTACGCAGTACTGTGGACTCACAGTGCCCCAGCTAGCTATTCTGCATGGATATGTGTTAAAAACCTCAATTCCTAGGTTGGCACTCCATGAAGCGAGGCCTACTGGGAGAGCCTGCAGGTCACAGGAGGCAAGCCCATCAGGACAGTGGATCCAGCCTCAGCCTCCCTTTTGCTCCCAGCTTGACTTCTTCATTGTTATAATTTAGATTTGAAAGGGTCTCAGATGCTCATGTGTTGAAGACTTAGTGACTAGCTGTGGTGCTGCTGGGAGGTGACTGGTCTGAGAGGAGCACACACCTCACCGGAGGATTAGTGTATAGCTCTCCAGACTACATGGGTGGGCTTCTGTAGAGGGCGTAGGTTACTGAGGGTCATGTCCTTGAAGGCTACTTTTTGTCTCAGGCTCTGGCCTTCTCTGCTTCTGGACCCTCAAAAGAAGAGCAGTTTTGTTAGTTTAGTTCAGGTACATTCTCTCGTGGTATCCAGCTTTGCCTCATCCCCAAAGCAACTGAACCAGCCAGAGGCAGACTGAGGCCTCAGAAACTAGGATCCAAAATAAGCCTCTCTCCTTAAGTTATGCTCTCAGGCACCTTGTCACAACGATGAAAAGCTTACCAAAGAGCCACCACGGGGTAAGCATCTTTTCTCTGTCAGCTTTTACCAGGGCTGCATCAGGCCCAAAGCAACAGGATCAACTGACTTTGGACAGAAACCTTCAACACGGTGAACCAAAAAGTCTCATTTTTTCTTCTAAAAGTAATTACCTAGGTGCTTGACGGAGTGTAAAAAGGTGGCTAGCACCCAAGTCCAAGGACACAGCGTGTTCTCTGTCCATGATAGTGAGCACAGTAGAACCACCACAGAGTCATCCTTGGTGAACACGACACAGAACAGACGAGATCCCCACAACCTGCAGAGTACACCTCACTTTCTCCATCAGGCCCTCCTGTAGTTGCAGGATTGGGGAAGGGACCCCCTCAAGTCCAAAATCCATACTGCTTAATATCTAGTGGTTAGATATCTGTTGACTCTCTGTAACTTTACAACCTTGCCTCTTTTCCTAGCTCAGCGTCCTCAGACGTCTCTCAAACCCTTTTCATAGAAACACAGCTTTGAGAATTCTTGTATGAAGTGCTAAAGCATCCCCTTATTATGGCTGAAAACATGAGCAGGAAACTTTCAAGTGTAAACATTTCATTTAAAATAAACACAAATACGAAGATTTACATGGAAATCTACTATTTCATAAATAACGTTTATATACATATATATATATATCACTTAATATATTAATCAAATAGGAAAACGTTACGTTTGGCCAACAGCATAAATACATTTTAGCATCAACATATACTCTAAAATGTCAAGCTGAAACCAAATCCATATTATAGAATCAAATTAAAATAGTTGCATTTTCTAGAATTCTTGTTTTCTGAATGTATAATCTAACATATTTATGGAATTTGTCTTTTGTCTGAAAATGATGGGGTGCTAATTATAATTTCAGGTTTAGATTCTAAGTATTTCTTGGAAAATTGTGAATAGTCTTAACTTCTACAAAATCAAAATGTTGGCTTATATAAAAATCCAATATTATATTTTCTATTTTAGCAGTGACTCTTGAATAAAGTTTCCACTAGCAAAACCGAATGTGAGGATTTCCTACAGATGATCTCCTGGTTTTCAGACTTACAGATTAAATTCATCATTAGCTCGCCTGTTTCAACGAGAGGCTTCAATGGCACTGTGCACATGACTCAAACAAGTTGCTCACTTATTCTCTGGAAGGAAAGACTCACAGACTATCCTACTGACAGCAGAGCCAGGGGGCTGGGGCTGGAGACAGAGTGTAGCCACATGAGGGAGGGGACACAGCACTCAGCAGGGCTCTACCGACCTGGCCTCAGTCCTTCACCACACCCAGGGGCCCGCATCCTGTCTCTTTTCTAGGGAGAGACACAGGACTAGGTATTTGGTTTAAAACAGAAAAACAAAACCAAAACTATTATTTTAACATGGACTTTTAAGACTAAATTCACACAAGAGGAAAATCTTTCTTGTTCACTGAGACTTTGTTGGTCTTTATAATAATATTATTTAATGAATTTACAACTACTCCAATGTAAAACGAAGACCTCTTTGCTCCAAACTGTCTGCACCTTCTGTACACGGCCTCTAGGAGCTGGCTGTTCTGCCCTCCTATACATCCTTGCATCTCATCTCGTGAGAACAGTGGTAAAAGCTACTTCAGATTTTTACATCACCCGTAACTGTCAACTACTGTCTGCACCTCTCTCCACCAACAATGGCTCTGGCTCACTTGACTGGTAATGTGCGCGTTACCAAGGCCAACAGATGTTTGCTGTCTTGCTGTGTGGCTGAGCATCTGCTTGAAGGCTTCCTCCTTCCCAAGGCAGTCTCGTCACTGGGAGGAATAACCGTCCTCCATGTATTGCTCGGGCTGCCTTGTGGCAGTAGTATCTCTTTTGTCTGTTTCTAAGCTTATCCTTAAGAGTGTGGATGCTCCTGAGGGTCCGTAGCCCTTTCCCTCCTCATGACCCATTTATCTCCAAGGTTTCAAACATCCCCCCAAAGTCAAGGGCAATTTCTGTCTCCAGTCTAGACCTATCTTCCAAGCTCAGCTTCCCTAAGAACATGTAAGTTCCACCAAGGGAGTGCCATGTCTGCTTTGCTGTTTTAGTCCCAGCTGGTGACAGAGACCTAGTAGCACATGATACATAATGGCAATCAATGAATATCCGTTGATGAGATCAATCATTCATTTGTTCTCTGACCTCTGGCTGGCATCTTTCTTTCTAAAAGCCTTAATTTTATAACTGGACATGGAGATGACGACAGCAGCCCCTTCCCAGGTATGCTCCAGGCACGGGAAATGGTGACCACGTGTGTGCCTTATGAATTAAAAGGCAGGGTACCAGGGCAAACGGCAGGCTTTCAGGCTAAAATGCTCACCCCTGACCCTTAGAAAAACAACAAGTTTGCTCACCCCTAACATAGGGTACTGTCTGGGTTCAAGGAGATAGAATACAAGCACTTTATTACCATCTGCCTGTACTTAACATGCTGGTGGGGGACAGCAGCCCACACCCGGGTCCTTCCCCTACACCTAACAAAGGGATCGTCAAGGTCTGAAGCACAACACTATTGTCTCCTCCAGTGGCTTTACCTTAGGCTTCAGTGCATCCACATACATTCCCACTCCCTCCTAAGTATCTAAATGGAGACAGAGAAGGCACAGAGAAGGTCTCAGGGATGGAGTAGAGATGGGAACTTGAAAGCCGTGATGACATCTCCACGAGGAAGCTGACAGCTGCTCAGTACACAAGTCCAAGTCTACAGAATGCGCTCGCTGTTGCTATGAAATACAGACTTTATTTCGGGGGAACTCTATGACCAGAGTCGAGAAATGGCATATCCATAAAAGAGGGCTATGTTTATTACAATAAAATAAAGTGCCAAGAAAATACTATACAAAAGGGAAAAGGAATTTGGAGTCAATCACTCAAGATTTGAGTTTGAACCTTACCATGTACTCCATAAGTGACTTCGGGCAAATCCATTACTCCCTGTGAACTGAATGTCTATCTCTGGAAAAGACAGTAGTCACCCCTGGTGGCACCTCGTAGGTGACTACTAGTAGCCAGTGGCTTACTCCATCTTGTATCTTGTTGATAAGAACATCAACACCAGCATGTGGGTAGGCGAGAAAGCTCAGACATGCTCACCTACTTGCTTAAGGAAACACCACTTAAAAGGGGCCATTGGTCTGCACAGTGCAGCCGCAGCAAAGCTAACCAGCAGCTTCAGCTCTTCCACACACACTATCATATATGATGTAGTAGAGTCTGGTAGCTAGGAAGAGAGGTCTGAAGTCCAGTTATGCTAGAATGCTCTTAATGTACACTTTAAGGGAGATAGTCTCACCAGTGTTCTTGAGAAAGCTCGATTCATTGTCTCTTGAAAGTAGTAAAAGAGAATGCTTTTCTCTGCATGCAGTGAGAACACCCAAATCTCAGGCACTAACTACTGAGAAGTATTAGGCATGGGTATATACCTGGTTACTTTAAGAACCCTAACTTCTACTTACTCCACAGGGATTCTCCTGCCTATGACCCTGGCACCCTCAGCATGCAACCGAGCCGTCCTGGATCAACAGCCCCACCTTACCTTTCCTTCATCGTCTCATGCACCCTCCCATGTTGGACACACTGATCCTCCAGTTCGTCATTTCTCTTCTGTAACTTCTCTAGCTTATCACACAAGTATCTTTTTTCTTGACTGAGTTGAACTATTTCCGATCTAGAGAGGATAGAAACACAGAGTAGATAGTTGAGATTCACCTTACTAGAATGTATTTTCATTGTATAAACCTAGGGTTATCTTAAACTCTATGCTTAAGACATTGTAGTGAAAAAATATTTCATATCAAAAATATTTCAGAAAATTTGAAATGCCTAGTAGAAGAATAGACATTACACACAGAGGCTCCAGTTGTAGTACTGGAGAGGTCTGAGAGGTCACACAGGGGATCTAGTTACAATGGGGAAACTGGTGCTTCCATATAAGTCTATATTCTGAAAGGGAACCTCCTCGCCTCCTTCCTACTTTGCTCCTGGACTGCACACAGTCAGCGCTATAACAAGTGGAGGATGGCCTGCGCTGAGACCAGAACCAACAGATGCTCCCTGTGCTGAGAACTGAGCTCTTTTGGGACACAGACTATACATCCAGTGTCTTGGACGACAGTCCCAACTCTTAAAAAAAGATAAGAAAGGTATCCAAGAGGCAGTATGTCTTTTTAAAAATTAGATTGCCGGCATTGATGACATTTCCTCATGCCTGCTCTCTCATCAGTTGGAAGTCACATTTTTAATGTCTCCACATCATGAGTAACTTTTTAAGTTAATAACACTTTTGACAGGAAATTAGTTTCCTCCCCAGAAAGGAGTACTTTATTACACAAGGCCACCCCCTTTGTCCTTTGCTCTATAGGGAAGAATCTGGATTTGCTAAAGGAAATCTCACCCCACAAACTGCTCATCCCAAAGAGCACTGTGATGGCGGGAGTGGGGCAGAGTCAGTCCACCTCAGTCCTCCCTCTCCTCCTCCTCACATGCATCCTAAAGGCAGCTCTTCCCGAGCAGGGTCTTCTCTTTCTACAGGTCAGCAGGCCTGGAAACTGTGCTGTATGTTTCACATTCTTACAGTTTGCAGGTGGGACAGAATATACCCCCTCCCCTGCTCTCTCTCTCTCTCTCTCTCTCTCTCTCTCTCTCTCTCTCTCTCTCTGTGTGTGTGTGTGTGTGTGTGTGTGTGTGAAGACAGGGTTTCTCTGTGTAGTCCTGGCTGTCATAGAACACATTCTCTAGACCAGGCTGGCCTTGAACTCACTGCTGCTGCCTCCTGAGTGATGTGCAGGACCACCAAGCAGCTCAGGTACTCACTCTGCACATGCCTCTCCTGGTAAGAATGCATTCATAATTGTAATCATATACATCCCCAAAAAATTGGCTCATGTTTATCCATTCAAAATCACACCCAATTTAAGCATAATCTAGAAGCCTTAACAATATTTTGAATTAAGTATTTCCAAACTATATTAATATTCTAAACTATATTAATTCATATGCTGAAATAAATGCCAAAAGAAAAAATATCATTAAACCAAATTAGGAAAATAATAAAACCCATGGAAGAGAACCAGCACTTATTCTTATGCTGCTTCTAAGAAGAATGATACCATTTGCAAAGAAAAGTAGACCTTATTATATCAAAATATAAAATGCTTACATATAAAAAACCATATGTTTGAAAAGCCATATGTTTATGTTTAGATTCGCTGCAGTGCTACCTATAGAGAGAAGCTTGATCTTGACCCAATAAATGGAAACCTTATGCAAAATTTTGTCATCAGGACATCAGCGATCTTGCTTATGACAGCAGATAAGATTCTGATAATATGACAATTTCTTAGTCTTATTTACTGGCCTATAATCTAACACTCTGATAAGAAAGGGGGCACACTACATATCAGCATGCATAACACAATTCTATTTTACAATTAAGTTATTTTGAACATGCATCAAATATTAATACTGATAGCTTCTGGGTGGGAGAAGTTTTTCAGTCTGTGTGTCCATCTTTTTCTGTATTTTATCATCTTTACCATGGATCTGTATTTTAAAGTGCCGGTCTCTAAAGAGGCAGTTCTACCCTCTGGGCGACGGACGCTCACACTCACTCTTTGTTTAAATATTTCACTTTTTGCTGTCACATATTTATATAGGGACATATGTACTAAAAAGAATTTAATTCAACACTTGGCAAAATTATACACATTAGTAGCCTTAAAACGTGTGTCTGGCTTTTGAAGCAACAATTCTCTTTTAGGAATCTCTAGTAAAAGTATCATTAAATATACAAAGTTATGACTGTGTTATGACTACAACAGTTAAAAGGTGGAAGTGTCATAAACAGCTGGGGAGCCATTATGTAACAAACGATGCAGCTCTGACTGTCTTCCTGGGGTATTAACTAAGAAAAGTGTCTCTTAATGGGCAGGTGGAAAGCAACTGCAGACCTGCAGACTGTGTACCCATCGGGACTTAAGTCACTTTACATGGCACATTCACACGCACACGAAAAATGACTGACAAGGAGCATGTCAAAAATAGCAGTGCTCATCTTGAGAGAGTAACGTCACAGGAAAATGTTCCCCGATTCTTCCTTGTGATTCCCTACCGTGAGGTGTCTTTAGTAAGCACAAGAATGTAAATGTTACTTTTCAAGTACAGACCACTGTAATATATGCTATGGTAACAATCCTTTCTGTGTTGTATATATTGTTTTTTCCTCTTTATTTATAATGGCAACTTGCCTACCAGCTTCTGTCATACAATACAGCTTTGCTGTAAATGTACATACATCATTCTTTATTTGGGTGGAACTGACGATATCGTGAATACAACTAGTGGTTTGCAAACGGAAAAGAGAAAACAGAAAGCCACACTCACCCACTTCCATAGAAAAGGAAAAAAACTGCAATTCACTTTCCTAGAAATGTAGGTAATGTCTGTCTTTCAGAAACATGAATTTCCCCTGCATTTTATGTAGCAGCTATACTGTGTAATTGCGTTTGCGTGAATGGAAGACATTTTACTGCTATAATTCAGATTACAGTGATAATTGCTTTTAAAGGAAAAATATGACACCTTAATTTTTTATTCTTTTAGACTGTGATTTGACTTTTGGTAACAATTAGCAGAAGGCCAATGCCAGCCTCCTTTTGTAAAATATAATTTTCGTAGCAGCTCAACCTAACGTCCTCTAAACATGCAGGGGAAAAAATAGTTCAACCGGGTGTGTGTTCTTTACTTCAATTAAACTCACACAGTTGGATACCTACTGCTGCCAGAACAGTAATATAATTTATACATTACAGTCCGCATAGTAAAACTACACTAAAAGTCATTTAACAATATTTATAACACCATAAAATACAGTGTTAAAATATATGAACTGCAATATGTACCAAAATTATAAAATTGGTTTCTCATCATCAGTGATTAAATCCAGGACCATTACTCTAGCTCAATGCTCACAACCCTGGTGACAGATTAGAATTCAAATCTTAATGATCAATTTACAATTAACAAGATAGAAGTGAAACAAATTAAACCAACCATTATATATAACGAGACCCCATGGACTCCCATTGTTCCTCTTAATTACAAAACGCAAATCACGAATACACAATGGGCAGTGCTAGACATCAATCCACAGGCCTAGCAAACCCAACGAGTCACAATGACAGGAAAGCGAAGAGAAGCAAAACCACACAGACCCAGGTCTGTGCTCCTTCCTGTCCTTCCAGCACACAAGGAGAGAGGGGCTGAGACCTAGGACGAAGTATGCTCGGTCTCCAGCATGCACTGGCTCTGTCGGCTTGGGCTCAGGCTCAACTCCAGCCAGTGCCCAAAATTCCCTAGGTCGTCCCAGAACAGGTTTGAGATCACAATGCAAAATGTACCTCTAACATTTTAATGTGGATTTTCCAAATGTCTAGGGAGAATACTTACTTCATTCACTTTGACAAAGAAAAATAAATTATATCAAAGATGTTTAAGCATATTCCTTTATCTCCCCCAGCAACCTTGTAACTATATAAGCTCAGTGTACTACGGAATATGGAGGGAATGGGTAGCTAAGGTTTATATTCAACTAAAACCAGCCAGAATGTCTGCCTGGTGCCAATTAAAAGCAAAATGGAATTAATTCTTTTGCCTGATGGTCAAAAACAAGCTATAAAAGATGCATGGCATGAACCAGGAAGTCAAGCTTCATTTTAAAGTGGGACAACACCATCCGCAACTCCCCACCCCAGGGATTCAGGCATCACCATGTGCACAGTGTGGAGTACACACACTGCTAAGTACTGGGCTGATGGCTATGGAGGCTTCCGAGACAGACACAGTCGTCATTGTCATAATACAATGTACAGTTTACTTAGAGAGAAACACACACACACACACACACACACACACACACACACACACACACAGAGAGAGATATACACACACTCGTGCGTGCACATACAATCACAACACATTCTGAGAGCAGCCCGGCAGGAGCCTGGGAAGAAGCAGGCTATGGTAATGTCCCACTGAGCGCTTCTCTAGTGACTCCTCACAGGCTCTAGTCAAATGCCTGCCTAGTTCTGTAAGCGAAAAGCACATCTTTAATGCTTTGAATCCATTTGTTTAGTGTCGCATTCTGAAAAACATGAAAGGCTTACAGAAATTTTAGCAAGGAAAGGGGGAAATTTCTTTTTATTATTAACCAAAAAATCATGTTTTATTTTTATTAAAAATATACTACACTACTTTAGAATAACCTGAACCAAAATTACTACATGGATTAAATAATTACTCTGGAGACTGAATTTCCACAATGAGAGAACTTTTAACCTAAAAAGCCAGCAGAAGTGATTTACCTCAAGAGCTTGTCACAGAGTACACAGAAGCATGTCCAGAGGTCTTATCACATTATGCTTTATATTTTAAAAGAGACATCTGAGTCTTCGGGGATGTATAGGTAGTTTCACAGCAGAAGATAATATCCAAATGGAATGTCAAACGGGCACAAGGGAAAGGGTGAGCTTAGGAACTGGGGGAGGAATTAGTGGGACTGACTGCTCACTCCCTCTACTAATGTCTTGTGAAGCACATAGCAACTTTCAAACACAGAGCAATTTATGGTGTGTTCACTACTTGGAAGGCCTGAGCTTTGAAGAACGCCGAGAATTCTATTCATTACTGTCTTACTCCTTCAGACTCAGAACCAGGCGTTACGGCCTCATCCACTAAGTCATGAGCTCCACCTTTTCTGGGTTCTGTTTGGCCCTCCATATTTTCATCACAAACAGACTCTGCCCATTAGAAAATGGGGCTCATATCTCGCCCAGTCAGTGAGGTGTGTGTGCTGTGAGAGCAGTCGCTGTGTCTTACTGTGGGGTGAGCGAGCCCTGTGCCGGGGGCTCACAGCTGCTCTCCCCAGCTGTGGATCCTCTGCAGCCCAGCCAAGCACAGACAGAAATGCTGGGTCTGCACCGAGGACAGGTATTTTCCTGTGGTTAGCTTTCACCCAGTACAGCATAACAACTAGTCACATAGTGTTACATTGTATTAGGCACTATAGGTAACCTAGAGATGATTTCACATTTGTGGGAGAGGGCTCAGTGTTGCTCAATGTTGGGCTACCAGACTAGCCTGTGCTAGGTCCTGAGTTCCATCTCCAACATCACAAAAATATAAAATAAAATTTAAAAATGAAATATGTGAAAACACAAGCAGGTTCTATGTAACTCCTGCATTGTTTGACGTTACAAAAGTGAGCGTTTGCCATCTGTGGATGTAGGTGTGGTGTAAGCCCTGCAACCAACACCCCGAGGCTGTCCAGGGGTAACTGTGTGTGTGTGTGTGTGTGTGTGTGTGTGTGTGTGTGTGTGTGTTCATGCTTCTCATTCCTGTCATTAAATGTACTTCCAAATGCCAAAACTCTCCTGTAACATGGCTTCAGAAGCACGTTGGCTAAGCTGAGGTTTAAGGGGACTGGGCAGCATGGTCAAGGTTACACGTACAGCAAAATGACTGACAAACCAAGATACCAATGCGGTTCCTCTGAATCCCAAAGAGTTCTTTCCTGAATACTGCTTGTCACCCACAAAGGAACAGGCTGGCAGCAGAAGTCAGACCAGCATGTGGGGGTAGCACCACACCTGTTTTCCCATTCATTTAATAAATATGCATTGGGTGCCATCTATGTGTCAGATATGAAGGAGCATGTTCAGTGTACAAAGTAGCAGTCAGGACTGAGAGGTTCAAGTTCACTGGACTAGTATCGGGTATAATTGATTACTTTAAAGAAGGAAAAATAAGGGCCCAGGGACATAATATGAGTTAGCCCGAGCTAACCGAGCTCTCAGTGTAACAATTACATCCCAAGACTGTCTACCTCTCCACAGGAATGTAAAGGTTAATTTTTCCTCCCAGCCTTTCCAATAATTAGTTCTGTGCCTGAGCAATACCCGCCTCTCCTCTCCTTCCTTCTCTTTTAGAGACGGACTCCTGCTCTGATGCCTAGGCTGGCATAGCACTCCTCGGCTCAAGAAAGTCTCCTGCCTTATCCTGCTGGGCAGTTCGACTGCAGGTGCAAGTGTCTATATCCAGCAAGCCTGAACTTCCTTTAATAGCAGATATAAATATCACCATGGCTTTAAGAGAGACTCTAGACACGGGTAATAGTAACAGCAAGATGTAGGCCAAAACTCTAACTCTCCTACCCACAAGCTAGTCAGACGGTCATGCTTTTTTTCCCTCATCTGTAAAAGAAGCAAATTACTTTTGTATGCTGCTGAGAAAGTTAAGTATGTCTTAGACCAAGCCTGCTTTCTTGCTCAGTGTCCCAAATGACTGACCTTAAAGACGGCTTTTGTGTGCTCTGAAAAACTGGGAAGTAGACTACTAAGGCGTTACCTGTATCACCAGATTGAAGAGCTGTCTCACCTGTCTGCAGGCTTCCTATGCTAACAGGGAGCTTGGCCTTTGCTCCTGAATTTCCATGGTTTTAAGTTATAACGTTATAAAGAGCCAAGCATGTATACATAACCATGAAAAAATGTCGAAGTGGTGTTGTGGGAGTAGTTTGGGAACAGAATGCTTGCTCACGGCAAACAAGGCCCTGCAGTCCCTCCTTGGAACAGAAAGGTTGTCTAGATGGACAATCACAAAGAAATACATACAGAGAAACCTGATTTCACAGAAATCGTACATCATTAGCAAATTTTAATGTTAAATTACAATATAGTAAAAATGCAATTTTAAGGCTAAATTTTAGCTATCAAGTAAAAGTATTTTAAAGATAACGTATACTGTTACCCAATCACCTACCTGCTCTTCACTGAGACCTTCTCCAGTTTCTTGGCTAATATGCAGCATTCTTCTTTTAACTTTGTCAGAAATGTATTCTGGGAGGTCAGCAGTAAATACTGTTCACTGTCTAAAAACAACAACAGCCCACCAATGTGAGACGTCCGCGGCTTTGCTCTGTAACACTTCAGATGCATAGTGCTAAAGTGCTTCGTTCAGATCACTATGCCCTGCCTAGACCACCAGGTCACCGCCAGTGTCCTAAGCGAAGGACTCGTCATCTGGCGGGACACTGAGTCTTGTTAGACATTTACTTTCACAATAAACTTGTATACCAGGAACAATTTTGATCATATCAGCTTGTGTAACATTTTAGCGTGCTCATAAACTGTCAAATATCTCAGATGAAGTCATAAATGCTTATATCTTTGAAGTATGCAAGATATTATATTTTTATTTTGACAATTTTACTATAAACAGTGTCAAAAATTCTCACAACCAGATAATTCGAAATTAAAACCGAGGAATTCTCTGCTACACTGTACTTGGTGCTTGATGGCTCTTATCTGCCCATATTTTACCCCCTTAGAGTCTGCATACGCTCTAGTCGTGAGGTGAGATCCACGGCTGTCCTTAGAAATGTTATCTTACTTTCATAGCATGTGTTTCATAGTGATCTGGCCACAGTGTGATTTGTGTGTGTATTTGCAAAATAAACGATCTTAGAGATAATTTTAACAGTTAAAACATCACCAAACCCTCGGGTCCTGCCCCAAACTCTTGGTCCAGGAGAAGCAGTGGGTCAAGGATAATTTCTCCTACGAATTTCTCTTTCTGTTAGTTAAAAAAAAAAATCTACAAAATCTTGTGGATTTTTTTTTTTATTTCTTCTGGCTAAATTCTAAGAAGAAACTGTCTACGTGAGGCATCATAATAGCTGACTTTATAAGTAAAATCCTTTAAAGAACTTCAGGTTACAATAGGTGGAATCTTTTTTTTTTAACCATATCTTTAAATATAATATGCATTAAATCCTGTGAAATTCATCCATAAATAATTTTTCCTTTTTAATTTCCTATAATGATGTGGGGGGGGCATGCAGCACACAAAGCAGGATAAATCAAGGCTCTGAAATTAAGCAACATTTTTTCTGGAAGAGACAGGATCAATTAAACTTTTGTTTTAATGGTACAATCAGCGTGGAGTATGTGGTGTGGAATTATAATGGCTGCCACTGTCTTGTTTTGACTAACACTGTCTGTGAACACACAACTCAAAAGCGAAAGGAGCTACATAACGCTCTGACTGCACACATCAAATGCCTATTTTCAAAGTGCATTTTACTTTCAAATTAAAGGTAAAGAGTTCCTGGCCAACTCGGTCTGCAGAATAGTGCCAACGTGATGAAAGATGGCGAGTTTGGGCCAAGCTGCCAGCTGTGGTCAATGCCTTGTATTAGTGAATTTTAGCAGCAGTTCTGAGAAGCTGACGAGTGCAGAGGGGTAAGCATCACTCTCGACTGCATTGGGGGAGGCGGGGAAATCATACAAATGCTAAAAATGTTCGAAGCTGCAAAGATTAAATAAAGGAACATATCAATTTGGAGCCACTGAATTACATCCAGCTGCGACAGTGAATTAAGAACCGATTAATGGCTAAAGCTTTTCTCCAGTTTGGATGCTGAAGCAAACTCATTAGGCTTTTAGAGTAGCTATAATGTGTGTACTGTGGGAACTGTTCAATGCTATTCAGGAGATTCTAACTGTAAGCTCAGAGCATTTCCCGCAGAGCTTCTGATGCTATTTTCTTTATATAACATGTGTGCCTGAAAACCCAGCCAAAAACAAGCCCTTTGTTTTTCTACTTTGTTGTGGTCTCTCTCAGCTTTACGTTTCTTGAACACAGGTAAATAAACTCATAATCCAGATGGTGTAACAGATGTGAGAGCAGCACTCTGAAGTCAACAGACAGTGGGCAATACTTCCCATTTTCTCTTTTAAACGCTAACTAATATGTAATTCGGAATCTCCGGTGTAGTTAGCATCTGCTCCCTTCGGCCAGCCAAAGGTTACAGGTGTTCCTGATGTCATTTCACAGTGAGGCGTGGGCCTGGCGTGTGAGCAAGTGCCCAGGCTCTAATCTCTCCCTACCACCCACCAGTTTTGTCGTGCTGGGTCTCCATTTGCTGTATCTTCTGTGTCAGCTCCTGCTCTCTCTGCAGGGCCTGGAGGGCCTGGGCCTTTGCTTCGTTGCTAAAGCTTTGCTGAATGCTATCTTTTTCCAGTCTGCAAAACAGAGAGGAGACAGACAGAGACGTAATCTGCAGGTGCACAGACCTCCACCCTTCCCCCACAGACCACGGACTGCAGACAGGTAGTAAACTGAAGCAGCAGAAGCCAATCTTTCTGTGGTCTCCCCACTCTGCAGAGGAGGGAACAATCCAAAGGACTCTCTCTGTACAGTGTAGCATACACACGGAAGAACAGACTGAAGGGTGAAGTCTTAAAAATTCAAACAAAACCATAACAATGAAACGCTTGTATTTTGTAACCTGATTGTGTGTGTGTGTGTGTGTGTGTGTGTGTGTGTGTGTGTTGTGTGTGTGTGTGTGCTCGAACATGACAGTGTGGAAGCATGAACATCAGAGAGCACCCTGTGGGAGCTGTACCAGCCCTTTAGCCCTGTGGGGCTGGGCCAGCGCTCAGCCTTTAGACCTTGACCTTAGAAGCACCTTTCCCTGAGTGCAGGCTTCCCAACCCTGACTGCATCTTCACAGCACGGCATGCATGCTTTCTATTCTATCTGTCTTAGCACCGATCTTTCATCTTCTGGATGGTCGCTATTTACTACAACTGTGAAATTCTAGGAAGAACATGACTTAATTCTTAGTCTCAGGAAAATTTACTTTAAAACTAAGCCTCATAGACTACTTCTGGTTTTCTTCCAAGACGTAAGCTATAACTTCAAATATGCTGGCAGAGGATGTTGAGAGGCCAGCACTGTGTGCCTGCTTTCATTAAGTACTTCTATACACCAGGCTGCACACTGTGAGTGGACAGGCGTGTGAACACGGACACTTCCCTCCTCTCTTCACAATAAACTTTCCTTGTGGGTCATGCTGTCAGAATTGCAGGAGGAAGATGACACCTTATCAGTGGCTCTCTTTATGAGAGAACTTCTTTTTGTTCTTTCCTTTTGTTGAGACTGGTCTCATGTAGGGAGGGTGACCTCAAACTTGCTATGTCACTGAGGACAACCTTGGATTTATGATCCTCCTGTCTCTACCCCGAATGCTGGGCTGCATGCACCGCCGTGCTCGGCCTTGTGAAGTGCTAGGCACTCACCCCGGGCTGTGTGCATGTTAGGTACCTTACCTACCAGCTACATCCCCACCCAGAGAGGAACTCCTAATCAAGCTGAGGCTGAGGGGGCACAGCCCTTGTCGCAGCGACACTGTGCTCACGTTGCATGCCACCTCTGAACCCTTGCTCGGTGGGTTCTTCAAGCTCTATGAGAAGCAACATGAGGATTTCCTTCAATTAAGGGACTCAGTTTTTTCCAACTCCTGATCTCCTTGTGGGCATTTCTCATCCATGCTGCTTTAGTTTACTAATTGAGATATTTACTGCCTAGCCTTTGCCAAACTAAAAATAAACAGTTCCATAAAGCTATCACTACCAGTCTATGTACCGCTGTGGAACTTCAATTCACTGGCTTCTAATTATATGGCAACATAAGGAAAGCCTGTACTGAGATTGGTCAATGCATGTGGTAGTGTTGTAGTGTAAAGCTCCAGAATGAAAATACACCCACACCTCGCTCAAATGGAATCATCAGGGGTCCATGCTAAATGTGAAATAAGGTCCCTTCTGGTACTTCTAACAACAACACCCCCTGGATGTACTCCAAGGTCTTGTCTCACACTCAGTTCCAAACTAGTATATCGCAACAAATGGATAGTCAGACGAGGCTACTTTTGCCTCCCCCTTCACACCACGTATTTTCTGGCTAAGGATCACTGCACATGTTTCTTCCTCATCTTGGAATGCCCTGGCCCACCCAGCCAACCCCTATACGATGCACACTAGCCAGACCTCTCAGGCAAACCTTAAAGTTCTACCCTTCTTTCTCCTGTCTCTTCTAAATCAACTATTCTGCCCTGGGTGACTTCAGTATGTGCTGTGTCCACCCTATAGTGATGCCATCCATTTGTTATCAGTTTACATGACTGTTTCCTTTATAATCTTGAATTTTCTCTACCTTATATCCAGATCAGGGCTCAGAACATAAAAAACAGGCAGTGCTTGCTAAATGACTGGATGCTCTTAAGCCCTCAGTTGCAGGACTGGGGTGAGAGAGGATTGGAGGGAAAAGGAAGGCTAACGAGGGAGGCTAAGCCTTTCGGTAACACCAGAGGATCTGCCCAAGTCTCTAGCAGCAGGCAGCACTCTCTCGGGCTCACACAAGTTCAGCTTTTAGTACTGCATGCCATAGGTCCTGCGGCTGAAAGGACTGACTGGAGAGCCCTCTGTACTCTTCCAGGGAGCAGCCCTATCCGAGTCTGAGCACAGGACTGGGGCTAGAGCTGTGAGTGAGACGACCACAAGACTTGTTGAATGTGTATGTGAGAAGAGAAAGGGGCATTGCCAATAATGCGGGAACAGTCACACAGACACTGCATGGTCCCAGGGGCAGACTCAGTTCCCAACATAAATCCCAGCAGTGAGAAGCTGCCCAGTAAGTACCATTCTGAGCTGACTAAAGTCAGGACCATAGGCTAACCGAGCTCTCTTCACAAAGGTTGCTCTTCTGCCCTCCCCGAGCAGCCACTCTACTGAGAGAGTCTGCATGCTGTTTTCCATGAAGACGGCCGGTACACTGCTGTTTTCTGACTTCCTTCCCCCTCTGCCCATCCTCCTCTGTTCTTCTTTCCCCTTATAAGATCTTTCCCATTTGGTCAACTTCTCACCATCACATCTGAAAAGAAATCTCATTTTTCTTTCATGTAACCATCTCATTTTAGACCTGAACAAACAGCAAAACACAATCTACAAGGAAAACCCCAAAGGCCATAAACAATTTGAAATCCACTCATAAGTTACACAACGAATGATTTCAGTGCAGAGGTAAGAATAAAACTATCTTTGCTCAAGGAATACTCTTTTATAAACACTCCAGAGATGATGTAGTAATGAACCTAAAGAATTAGCTTAAAACCACTCAGATGTTCAAATGACCCACTGAATAATTTTCATTATATATGTGAAAGAAATTATACTAGACACCATGTCTCCTGAAGGGGGGCTTAGTGTGCCTGAACTCGAGGGACTTCAGGCTACACAAAGGCAAACAGACAATACCTCTATGGAATAATAGTCCACAAGAAAAGTAGAGACGGAAGACTGCTAAGGTGTAGAAAGCTCAGAGAGGCTTGGGTACCTCATGATGATGTCCCCTCCCCCCAGTAGGCTTTCTCTCATTGGTTTTCTCACTGTTATGGAAGGTCACGTGACTCCGGATGAACCCTAAAAAAACAGCATGTGTAGGGGAGTCATACTTACCATCCTGTGTACTTAGCACTCGAGACTGGAAAACCCTACACAGTGATGGTCCCTAGTGCCAAACCCAGGGAGTGCATGTTTCGGGGTCCTGTGGCTAGGGGAAGGTATGAGAGTAGTTTTGGGCTGACCGGAAAGTACCTGGGTCACAACTGTGATACCTCACCTTATATACTTCTTCCAACACATTTAACCACACCTAAAATTTGTCACTATTGCCATGTGTGTCAGCTCATGCCTATGGCCCCAGCATTGGATATTGCTGAGCCTAGCCTGGACTGTCTAGTGAGTTCCCATATCAACAAAATTTGACTTTTATTGTACTTAAATTTGCTTCAATAAAGTTAAGTTTTAAAAGAAGCAAATACTGTAAAAATGGGAACACTTCCTTCCATTCTTTCAGTTTCCTAGATAGCTATGATCCAGGGGCTGGCCATGCTCACATATGTGTTTGTGAGATGGGGCTGCAGCGTGTAGGTGCAGCGACCCTGGAACTCTCCATACACTAGAGTGACCTGCCTTTGACTTCCAAGTGCTAGGCTTAAAGGTGTGCTACCACAGCAGGAGTTTTATGTTTGTTTTTATAGAAGAGAATAAAAAGGACTGGACAGGTATTAGACAGGCTTCAAAAATATGTCAAATTGTCCAGTGTGTTGCTGTATGCCTTTAATCCCAGCACTCAGGAGTCAGAGACAGGTTGATTTCTGTGAGTTTAGGGCTAGCCTACTGTACAGAGCAAGATCTAGGATAGCTAGGGCTAGATAGAGAGAGCTCAACTCAAAACAAAACATTAACAGTAACAACAATATCCAAATATACAAATATTTATAATTCTATTTTCCACATCACTTATTATTTTAAATCTTGCCATTTTGCAATGTAACAGAACAAAAGCAACCTGTTAGCTCTTCATAAAATTATTGATAATCCTCGAGCTCAACAATCAGCCTCCAGTCCATCATCAATGGGCCCACAGTGTTACCAATGCCACCTCTGGTGGTGACTGAGGTTTCCCTCCCATCTGCCACACCTCTCCTTAATTTACCTCTGAGCTCTGAAATGCCATGATCACATATACAGTCCCTGGGGGTATGGGAGGTTTATTTTTAAAGCAGAGAAGAGAGCACTTGTGGCAGTCGCCTCTGGGTGAAGGAACGTCTGAGAGGCTGGGACTCAGCTTGGCTGTAGAGCACTTGCAGAGCATGTCCTGTCTCGACAGTCACTACCACTACCACCATGAAAGGGGATCTGCAACAAACCTGTGCAAGATTTGCACGCTGACTAGCCGAAATCTATTCTGGAAGGAATGGAGAGGGAAGCAGAAGGCAAGAGTTTGGCTCAGGTGGTATTTTGGACACTCAGTACCCATTTGTCTCAGATTGGTAACACTAATCTTGATCACTTGGTCTGTATCATTAACATACTTGGAAATGTTTAATGATTGTTCTTACAGGCTAGGGAAGAAATCTTTCATTTATAGAGGTAATCAATATCCATGATAGACATTTCCACTACAACCTGTTTTAAAGTACCAGAGACACATCACTGGTCTAATGGCTGGGAAGAAAAACACATGATTACCCACTTTAGCTGGTATCAGGCAGCCTTGTAATGGATGGGGTTGGGTGAGCTCTCTCAGATTTCTCCTTTGTAATTAATAGGCAATCTGTTGGAAGATGCTGATATTATGCAAATATTTTATTGTAATAACAACATCTTATCTATATCGCACATCTAATGAGAATGAGGTTTCTCCTCCATAATTCTTTATGCATATTAGTTACTGTTAGCTAGTTATTAATTACTGTTAGCTGGTTATTAGTTACTGTTAGCTGATTATTAGTTACTGTTAGCTAGTTGGTTATTGCCTGCATGGAAGAACCTCCTTTTTCTATAATGAGTTTACTGATCTCGCCTTGAAGATTCAACTCATCCTGCAGTTGGGTAGTGGAGTCCTGCTCAAACTGGTTCCTGGGTGACAAGTCCTCATTGTCCTTGTATGCTTCATGTCTTCCTAGCCTGAATGCTGTGGACTCATTTTATGTGGCCTTATGTTCTCTTGGAATAAGCATTTGTCCAGGAAGTCCTTTTATGCATTCCAGTGGAGAAACCAACATGTGTCAATGGGGCATCTACCTCCTTACTTGTATGGCTGTTAGAAAATAAGTATTTCAATAATGAGAGTAGTTTTGGGCTGACCGGAAAGGACTCTTTATTAACAACAGGAAAAAAAAATTAAATCCTTTTAGGTACTGATCATTTGATAAGCTAAGATTTATTAATGTTTATCATAAACTAAGTTCTTTCCATCTTTTCTATACCCCTCCTACCAACCCCATTAGATAGGCTGTCTTTTTGTTTTCATTTTACAAATAAAGAATCTTAAAGGCTATAAAATTTCTCTTGGTTCCTCAATTAAAGGTATAACCTAGGATTCCATATTCTTTGCCTCTGACCTGCAGGGATTTGCTTCTCTTCAGTCACTTACAAAGATGCAGAGAAAGTCCAGAGGGTTAAAAAGACGTCAGGATCTTACTTCAGTCATCCACACATGTGAGTCTCATGTGTCACATCCTGAAGGTCAAATAGTTCTTCCCACTTTCCTATGTATCCTGTATGTTTGGGGCCATATCTTCCTAGTGTATATCTCTTGTGCCAAGAAACACACCACCGCCTGCAAGAACACCGAAAGGTACCATGGACAGTGTCTGCCTTGAGCTGGACAGACTTCTAGGAATATAGCTATGCACATTCGTCTGAAAGTAAAGACACAGGAACTGACCTTTGCTTGCCCATGAATCTATCTACAGCTCCGGGATGGTGCCTGATACAGTCACACAATCGGTAAATACTTAATGGACATGTGAGCAGATGAATGAATGGCTGTTAGGACAGCATCCTAAGAGTCTTCCCAGATGCATGTCCTTTTTACGGACTAGAAAAAGTGATGAGAGGATTCACATGTTAACTAAGGACTTAATTTTGCTTTATCATCATTATTATTCCAATAGCAACACAAATCAGTTATAACCTTAGCAGACGGCGCAGTATCTTCCATGTTTTGAGATGAACCAAGTGACTTGGTAGTGTCTGGCTACTGCCAACAATGGCTGGGTACTTATATTTAAGTAAACATCCAAGCTCTGGGGAGGGGTAACCAGGAAAGACCCAAGTTCTGTAATCTTCCTTCCTTAGTGGCATCCCCCATCTTTCCTACGATAAATTGCTTTCATTTTCCTCGCTGGAAACTGTGTCAGAACTTTAAGTGCAATGTTGAGATCCAAGCCTCAGATCCAAGCATGAGTCAGTTCTTGGAAAGAAAGCAGAAACTAAAAGGAGGTCAATTTCTTTGAAAGAAATATACACAAAGGAAAGGAAATATTCAACAGACATCTCTGAAAATACATCTCCCTCCAAAAATGTTCTTACAGCAGTTCCAAAACACTTGAGAACTCACCTTCAAGACAAAGCAGGAGGCATGTATATATATATATATATATATATATATATATATATATATATATATATATATATATGACACGTTCTATTCTATTCCCATTCACGTACAAGTGTGTGATGTGTGTGTAAAAGGCGTATGTAAAGTGCTTGTTTGCTGTGTTCCCTCATACTAGGAAGAGCTTTAACACTGAATTGTATCGCCTTTCCTTAGCACCAAGCTGGAAACTGTGTGGCTTCATCCAGCACCTGACTGCACCTTCTGTTTCACGAGGCTCAGTCAGATGCGTTGACCTGTCTTTTCTTCCAATGAATTCAGAGATACGGAAGAAATACGCTTGTTTTATAGGAAGTATCTCAAGCTGGGGTTATTAAGATATTTCCTTTCTCTCCTTTAAAACTATTTTTTTATTTATTTATGTGCATCTGTATGTGTGTGTGGCACGCATATGTTGGTGCCAGAAGAGAGCATCAGCTATCTGGATGCTGTAGTTACAGGTTGTTGTGAGCCAACTGACAATGTGAGTTCAAGGAACAGAACCTGGGTCTCCTACAATAGCTGCAAGCTCTCTTAGCCACTGAGCCATTGCACAGCCTCGCAAGAGGACTTGCTCAAAGTCACCTGTGTAGCTGGTTAACTAGCAGAGCTAGAATGAGATCTGTCTGCCACCTCCAAGTCCAGTGCCTTTCCATTCCACAGCACTGCCTTACATACAGGAAGCTAATATTTGCTCAAATAGTGTAATGCCCATCCAGCAAACACTTAGGCAACTTCTTTACGAGAAACGCAAATGTTCCAAGATGCACCAATACAAAAAGGACAGACCATGCTCTGGAAGAATTTCCAGTGTAGTCAACAAAATAAGCAATAATTTTTAAATTCTTTAAAGTGCAAAGCTACCAGAGTGTAGTAAGTATTGAAATAGGACTTCATTGTTATTGTCACTCAGGTCCATGAGACAGGAGTGAGGAAGTGGCTAGTGACAGAGAGGGGTGCTGCCAGGAGGCTTATACAAATAAAGACTTACAGTCTGAGTAGACCTTGAACCTACAAAGGCTTGGAAGAATACTATGACAAGCAAGTGGGTAGCATGTGCACAGACCCGGGGAAGAGGGAGAGCCAGGTGCCTGAGGAAAACCGCAATCATGTGGCAAATCGGAGGCTGGAGTGTGTATGTTGTGGGGTAGCAGTGAGCAGTTGGTGGAGGGGAGATTACTGAAGAAAGATGAGACTAGAGATGGAAGCAGGAGCCAGAACTTGAAGCTATTTTTAAGGCCCTCATCCCAAGGGAACTAGGGAGCCAATGTAGGGTTTTAAGCAGGAGAGTGTTGTGATCACACCCGTGCTTGAGAAAGATCACTCTGGCGGCAAGGAAGGAACAGATGGAGAAGGGACAACATTAGAAGCAGGAAAAGCACTTATTACTACAGCAATAGTAAGAGCAATTTCTACAATGGCGTCTTTAGATGTGGTAGGAACCGCAGGTATACTAAATACTAAATGGCCATCAAATGTGCACTTGACTAGTTTTCTGTTTCTCGCTGGCGCTGGGCAGGGGTGGGGAGGTGGGTGATGCATTAAATGATTGTTGGCCAAAGTACCCATGAACATTAAAGCACTTCTGTGCCCTGCTTTACAGTACATGTCCCAAATTTCCACACTGAAAAATGAATTCAAATCTGATGCTACATGAATAAGTTGGATGGTGATTTTTGACTTTGCATCTTCATAACATCAAAAATTCCTATTTTCCAGCCATCATTTATCCATGTAAAATTTGTCCAAGTCTTTGGTCCATTTGTTTTTTCTTCCCTGTAAAATATCAATATATTCAGGTATCCATCCATCGGATGAATAACTTCAAACCAGACACTAATGGGATCAATATATGGTCTTTCTATCACCAAAAAAGGATGAACATCATACTCAAATAGTATTGATCACTGAAGAATTCCTGTTCTGCTATTAAAATCTTAGTTTATAGGATATGAAATGACACAGAGAAGATTTGGGGTCATTTGTTAGCTATTACATTTATTGATAAATATGACCTAACAGCAAGATTATTAATACATTTTTGTAATAACTTATTTATCAAACATGACAGTCATGCTGAGTAGTCTGGATTGTCAGGAGGGATATGTTTCACATGAGAATACTGGCCATTTGTAGTAGAAAGATGTTTAAAATACATTAACTATGCCAATGCTTTCTTAAACAAACCACACCAAATACAATGCTCACTTTCAATGCTGGAGACCACTGTCACTTGCCCACTAAGCAGCTGAGAAGTACTACACTTCCTGAGAGGCAACGGACTGAGCATCTTTAGATTCTCGCTGTCTCATTCTCCACAATGAGTTAAACGCTGCTCTTGCCTTGGGAATTAGGGTGTCACGATTTGTTGTTCTTTCTGCTTGGCTTCGGAACACCTGCTGATGGCAACTCTTACGTCCATCCTTCAGTCTCCTCTACTAGATAATGTAGGGGCTCGCTGGTCCCCCACTTCCTCTCACAACCTCAGTTTAACCTCATCAGCCCTCTTGCTACATCTTTCTGTCTCCCTCTGGATGATCTGCTCCTTCGTCTATCCTAAAGCTATTTTCCAACTCTCTTCTATATTTCTGCTTGTTAGGCATGCCTCAAGAAGTGGAATGTAGGCAACTGAAATCCCATAATACCTCTGAGAGCAGTGGTGGGCTTTGAGCTATCATCTCTTTATCCCTGTACTGATAGTAGGGCTAAGGCACTCCTTTCAACACAGGAGGAAGAATTTAAGTAACTAGGTTCTGATCTAGGTTCTGTGAGGCTTGGCAAAGTCCCTTGTGTGTTAGCTCTGTGCCCTAAGGAGGTCTAACATCCTACTCGAGGAAAAGAAATGGGGTTAGTGACAGTACTTCTCTTTATAGAACTATGCGAATATTACACATTCAATATTTTTGGTTTAATGATAACACAGTAAGTCCAAAAATAGCAGTTAGTACAATCATTATATGAATTTATTTCTTAGAAGATATTCAAAGTAAAGCAGGAATTATAATAATCTCAAAGATAATCAGCCTGAGGAGAGTAAAGCCTTCTATGTCGCATCTAACGGCTAGAGCTGTATGGGACCATGGATGTGCACTTGAGGTCCAGTGCTTAAGCCCTGGCCCTTCTCAGGACTGTGATGTCAACATGGAACTTCACCTTGGTCAGCCTCAGTGTTCTCACTCATAAGTCATATTGAGATGCTGTGGGGGTCCCCACATGAAGCAGTTAGCACTGTCCAGTCTGGGCCACCATTTAAGGGGTGTCTGAGTCTGAGTAATGGACTAGCGTCGTTGTTTTCGTTATCAAAGTTACTTTCGACAACTTCTAACATATCAAAGATGGACGGTAAGACCTGGGATCTTTGTGCCATCATGCTGGTAAAGTCGATCTGCTCTTTTACCTTATCCCCATCAAGGGATAGTAAGAACAGGAACAGTCAAAATGAGGCTTGGCTACTGCCAACACATTTTTTTAAAAAGCCCAAATAACTTCGTTTTATTAAAAGACCTTGTAACTCTAGAAATCAGAACCTGGCATTTGAGCTCATACAATGCAACTGTGTCTATGTTATGTAACGTGGGGAAAATTAGGGACAGAGTTTATAGCTAGTAAATGCTAGTACAGGAGGTTATTGAGCATCTCAGATGGAGCTAACGGAATGGCCCTGTGCTGTGAAACAGACTCAGATGGGGAGAGAACACAGAAGGAAGAAAAAGATGCAAAAAAAAATCTTTAATAATGTGTTACCCCGATCACACATAGAAATGATACTATTTTCTAACTGTTGAGTTAAATAAACAATGCCATTAGAATTAATGATACCTGCTTTCTTTTGCTTTAAAAAAAAAGTGGCCATTAGGTACACAGGTAGCCTTTCCACATGCCCTTCATATGTGTTCCATGCTGACCTATCGGGTCTGTCCCTGGTCTACCTCCCATGTCAAAGCATTATTTTTAATCAAATGTTCCACAAATTAAAAATAACGAAAATATAATGAATGCAAATGCCTTCTGAGGGCATACCTTCAAAATTCAAAGCTTTATAAGAAGTAATTATTATTAAAACAACATTGTTTTGAAGCTTGAGAATGTTCTAACTTAAGTCAATCGTTTCTTAAAGGGAGAGGAAAGGATAATTCTAAGAGGACAGAGAGAACACTAAGGCTGAAGAACACACCACAGTAGATGAGGTAAAGGACGCAGCTGGACTGTAACTCAGTGGTGGAGAACAGGCCTGAGATGTGTGCCTTACATCCTGTGCCACCCTTTAAACAGGAACGGCATCGCTTTCGGGTTTTGTAAATTAAATCTGGTTTTACGTAACGCTCGAAATATACCTTCAAACTTAATATTAAATTACAAACAGATCTACAGAGTTATTCAACTATAGCAAGGTAAGATATCATTTCTGTACATGGATGTAAACTCCAATTCAATTGGAAAATGTTAAGCACTTGATCATCTTTATTTTTTAAGCGAGAAATAACAGGTTATCTTTTTTTTTTTTAATTAACTTGAGTATTTCTTATTTACATTTTGAGTATTATTCCCTTTCCCGGTTTCCGGGCCAACATCCCCCAACCCCTCCCCCTCCCCTTCTTGATGGGTGTTCCCCTCCCCATCCTCCCCCCATTGCCGCCCTCCCCCCAACAATCACGTTCACTGGGGGTTCAGTCTTAGCAGGACCCAAATAACAGGTTATCTTAGAGTTTCCTAGGGGTTTCTGTACTCGACTTCCAGCAATCACGTTCATAGTCTTCATCGTTTGTCTTTAGTAAGAAATGAACCCTTTCCAAGTTCTCCAAGAGACCATAGAGTTATCAACCTGCTAGCCAGCTTAGTGAACTACCCCTGCCTGGTGAGTTAATCTTCTACCTTCCTAGTTAAATCTCCTCTTATCTGCGCCTTGAGAAATACAAATAAGCCACCGAGTGGTTTTGACTTCCATAAAAAGCAGTGGGGTTGAATTTCTGGAAGAAATCTAATTTGAAAACCCAGAAAAGGAGGGGGTTGGGAGCTAGGACCACACAGACGAATTCCTCTTGAAGGTCCCAGTTTCAGGCATCATTACCATTACACGGTGGTTATTTATAGAAACTCACTGCTAGAGCCCCCTCGTAATGAGGGTAACTTACAAGCAACTTCCCTGTATTTGCAGAGAGTTAACATGCAATGAATGCAAAGCCCTGGATTTTAAGAGCTTGCCTGGCACTCACGATGTGCCCCCCTTCTGTGGAGTGCACACACAGGCGTGCTGAGCCCTGTGCTGAAGCACAGGGGAAAAATCTCAGCACGACACAGCTGTCCATCCTTTTACCTCTCGGGCAGACTGTCACAGGTTTATAGACCAGAGTATCCACACTAATGGTTACTCTACTAAATCTCGGAATCATACTTGAAAAGTAAATTTGCTCAAATGCCCCCTAATTATTTGAATGCCAATGTTACCTTCAAGAACAATCATAAAAGCAAATTAGGACAGAAAATATGGAAGTCCTTCTGGTAAGGTGACTGGTGTGGGTGGCAGGAAGGAACCTTTGCATCCTGCACCCCACTTCAGAGGACTGGCTAAGCTCAATGTGGATGGCATCACCTTCCTTCTCTCTCTATGAACCGCACAGCCTAGCACAAATGGGCTGGCAGGGAGAGCAGGAGCTCAGATACAACGATGGGGATTTAGAACAAATAATTACCGCATGACAGTTAACAAGTGTCCTGCCACAAATCAACCTTTCCCCTTGCATCTTTAAAATCTTCCTTCGGGGAGAAACGTAGAGACTTAACCGAAAGGTTTCATGAGGTATGGGTTCTGTTATATTTACTTCATAAGTCGCACGCACTTAGTCCAAACGAGTAGAGTTTGTGGAACACAGGAAGGGCAATACACTTACTAAGGAGACGGCCATTCTACTTCCTGCTGCCACTAAGCAACTGTGGCCTTGGGCAAGCCATTCAGCTATGCACGTCAGTTCTCAGCTAGCAAGCACTAGATCAGGTAAATACTTTATTAACTCATTCATTTAATCTTAAGGCTAAATTTATAATTGTACAAATTACAACAATGTTTTCTATGTAATATGGACATAGATACTGATATAGAAATTTACTATGTCTACTGTGTCTGATATCTGTGGAGAAGAATCATGGCTTCTTCATTTTAAAACTTTAAGTGGTGCAGCTGGAATTGAACACATGCTCAGCCAATGATGGTTAACAGCAACTGAGAGGTTATTCCTTTACTGAAGAAAGCCTTGCAGGACCCCCTTAATGAAAGGCCCTGGATGAACTCTCATGGGTACTGCAAACTTGACCTATTTGGGGGAAGTTACTTGCTCTCGCTGTGAAGGACAGGCAGCCAGAGTCTATGGGCTACACGGCAAAGGGCAACACCGACTGCTGCAGGGTATTTTCTGTCCTGTGGTTTGAACCCCAGGTGGCTCCTGTACATTCTAGTCATGACTACAAAAGGCAGCACCATGCTACCGCACTGACAGAGGAAGACAATATTACTGTGACAGGAAAGGTGGTAAAACCAGCTCCTTACAATGGGAGAAATGTACTCCAGACAGCCTCCAGTAAAATCTGAAATCATGTACTATTTTCCTTGAGACACTGTTGTATATAGCCTTCCCCAGACTCAAACGAGAGGAAAAGTGCTCAAGTCCACAAGCAAAGAGAATTAAATAAACATCTTCCTCAATTAAATCAGTTTGGTTTCTCCTATTTCCTGGCAAAAGTGTGCCATGGGCCCTAGATTACCTGGAAATTCAAAGTGTTCCAGGCACCCAGACATAGTCGAATGCACTCTGCTGGATGCCGACCGCTCTGGGTCAGACTGTGTGAACACCACTCAGTTCCTGTCTAGTCTCTAAGAACATGTGCACACAGCAGGTTCTGAAAACCTTAAACCAGCCGTCCATTTTTGTTGTTGTCTTTGACATTGATTCCCAGGAGCTCCTCCTCCACTGGCATCCTCTTACCGGTCACATAATGCAGGAGACTTTTCAAGATAGTGTGGGAGACGAAGGCTCATGTGAGCGGCCCTCCTGGCGTGAGCAGAGACCACTAGCAATGATGGAAGAGAGTTTAATTTTAAACTGTGCAAGCAAACAAGAAAGCCCTCTCTTCTTGCACCCCAATACCTGTACCTCAGTGTGCAGGTGTCTGCCTGCAAGCAGGCTACCGAAGGCCACAAAGGCCAGGGCCACCCCAGCAGCAGAAGCTGACTGGCAGTTTGTGGCTGACAAATGTGTATTTTTAAGCACTCTCCTTGCTGAAATAACATGCTGGACTTCACAAAATGAACAGAGACTCCGAACAAGGGAAAACACCCCACAGCATCTACCCCAACATTGCAAATTCCTTGCCTATTACAGATGTCAGCCAACACCGCATGCATTTGCTTCCCATATGCGAACAAAACTGAAGCATCACAAGATGAATTTGAATGGAATGTTAACCTTCACTTTATTTATTTATTTTTTCTTTTCTTAGCTGACGACACGATTTTAGTATTATCACAACGGAGCTTCTGGCTGGAAAAAAATAAATTAATGGATGGATTTTAAAAAGCTTGGAGACTTTAAAAAAAAAAAAACAACTTTCAAATATCTATCCTTGACGGTGTGAGAGCCAAGATGAATGTATTTCAATAGCAACTTCCAAACTAAACTCACAAATTACTACCATTATGCTAAGTGCTAGCTACCCCACTGTGCAGCTTTGCTTTGTGAATTTTTACCTTCCTCTACGAACACTTTTAGCCACGGATCGCACAGCCTTTCAATGTTTTCTGCCTTTTCCTTTAAATAAACTGGCTGTGGCTCCTTCCATCTGGTTCCCCTTCCGTCAGCAACCCTGCACCTGTTCACACCTCCTCTCCTGTTGGATTCCACTGAACATTTCCTCCTCTGCCAGGGCTATTCTGGCACTGGCAACCTTTCTGTCATTCAATCCATCTGTCAGAAGTGAACTTTGTTTACCGCAAGCTTCTGCTTTCTTCTTCAAGAAGCGAAGCCCCTCAAGGTCATTGTCAAGTGAACTGTCGGCAGGGACTGAAATCCTCTCCTGCCAGCCAGCAGAAGATGAAGTTCTGTTGTGTAATTCACTTGTGAAAATTACTTTTGGGTTCGGGAAGACAATAATTTGGAGTTAAAGTAGCAAAGGCAGGGTGTTTTAATGATCGTTTGTAAAAGCAGACAGCTGATATGTATTTTCTTCATGTGTGTCTGCACTTCTCATTATATTGAGTAGGAACTATATGCATCAGAAGCAAAATAAAAGTTTTAAAGTGAAATCAAAATATCACAAACAAGCTTACACTATGTAAAAATTGCTCCATGGATGCAGCATTAACTTGAGGGATAAATATTTTCACTAATGAATTAGCCAAGGGAGAAAGTATTCCAATTAAGAAATTTTACACTGAAAGGCTTAAAATGTGCAAACATGCACCATTTCAGTATTAAGCTAAGGATTAACACAGCTCCATCATTGCTTTGCAAAGCCTATAACCCAGCTTACATACATCCGACCATGCACGTCTGAAATCTAACATTGAAAACTAAGGTTTTGCTTAAATAATAACAGAAGAGAGGCTGCCAAGTGAACACGCAGTCTACCTGAGGAGGTGTCAGCTGCCTGACAGACCAGCTCTGGGAAGAACAGACACCCGCAGAAATGAAGGACCTGGACGTCCAGTGAACCGATTGTCATCCTCAGCTATGGGGTACTCCGTCTCACGACACACACACAAGTCTCTCAGGTTTAACTGCTCATTAGTATTTTCAGATACTATTATTGCCCAGAAAAGAAAACAACAACAACAACAACAAAAAAAAACCCAAAAAACAAAAACCAGTGACTCTCCTCAAATTTATGAATTCAAATTAAAAGGGGAAGCCTTTTTTTTTCCTAAGGTATGTAACCAGAACCTTGTTGCCAAGCGCCCCTAAACATGACATGACGGCATTTGTTCAGGGCTGCAGGGCACTGCAGAGAATCACCTTGAGATTTAATCAGGTCTCAGATGCTTCTGTTAGCCACAAGTCTGCAAATTTTTGCAAATTCCTTAAAAATTAAAAAAAAAATTCAATCTTTTCTTTTAAAAATTAAAAGCAGGTTTTAATTTTTAACCAGTTGAGAAAACACAGGGAATTTAAAATTTGAACCTGAGGGTTTTGATTGGTTAAATATGCACGATTTATAAAACAGATTTTTCTCAAAGCAGTTTTCCGGCCCTGTGAAGGAAAATCATTGTGTTGCTAAATACAAAGCCAAACAAAATTTGCAGCTTAAAATCTAACTGAAGGGATAGATTTAGCACAAATTCCCAATATATTACTAACCCTAAATATATTATTTAAATCCTTCTTATGTAATATGCAATATTTAATACATGGATTTTGTACTGAAAAGATGAGCTCAAAGGGGAGCGCTCTTTTACTATCTCTCTGAAATAGAATTTCTACGTAGTTTCTGCTTTATGTGGAGAAAATTTCAAAACTGATATGCCCGGTAAGCTTACTACCTTTCTGCATATTCTTTCTCTTTAGGGTTATCTGTGTTTGATGGGTGTTTGGTCACCTGAATTCCTGCTTCTGGATGGCACTGAGTTAGTACTGGTAAGGAGATCCCCTCTGTGGTGGATGTGCTCCGTGAAAGGAACAAGCATTAGCCGACTGCTGGTCTAATAGGGGCTGCTTGCACTACGGTGAAAGGACCTTGCCCCTCAGAACACTGATTCGGAAAGACACCTAACTTCTCTCGGAAGCTGATAGATAAGAGCAGAAACACATGGGAAGACCACTGAGCACCACTGCACCATCACGGTGCCCGGGTGCATGCTCCCATGCACGGCTCCCTTCTGCAAAAGCATGCAGTGAAGAAAGGGGGCAGCGTCAGGGCTACTTTTGCACAGGGACTCACTCAGGAACCAGAGGATATTTGCCTGCCTCATACGCAATGTGTTTATTTTATCTTTGAAATAGGAAAACTAGGAAGGAGAAAGTTGAGTTTGATAACAACACCTGAGATGTAAATTCCACAGGAAAAAAAAAGGCACCACACTTATGTTGCCAGGTTGCAGCAGAGAAGAGGAAAGCCGTCTCTAAGGGCACTGCTAGGTGAAGCCTGAACTGATGTCGTTCACATCTTCAATGCCAGTTTTCCTCAAACAGCATATGGGTGTAGGATGTAAGGTAAAACATTTAAGCTCCTTAATAAAGAACTGATGTTCCTTGCTTCTCTCCACTCTGAATGCGCCTCGTGCTCTGCTTCCCTGAGAACTACGCAGGCTGGAGACGCTATCGTTCCCCCGTGTTAGTGGTTTCTGTCTGCCAATGTTATTTTGACAACAGAGGATATCCATTTTTCACCCTTTTTCTCAGTTACCTTTAGGCAAAACCTGCTTCGAGACATAAAAATATTGCGGTACTGTAGGACAAAGACCTGAGAGGTTTCCATAGACTTGCTGAGAGGAAAGACGGGTCTGCGAGATTCTGTTAAGAGTTAGAGGAGACCAAATGACAACTTTAAATCTGCCACAATCATTTACTAATGTGCCGCTATATCAAATAAGTCTGAATTTTTGACAGCACCAAATTAGATTTATTGCAGAAACTGCTGCATAAATAGCATATGGCTATGTTATACCACCTATTTCAGATCCTGGTAATGCTTCCCCTCCCCCTCTGAAATGAATAATTTGAGCCAAGCTATAAACCTTCTGGAAAAAAAAAAAGGAGAAAGACAGACCCAAGTTTGAAAACAGATGCAGGAGACCTGAATCTTGTCAAAGTCGTAGCATTTGAACCAATGTGCTGACCTAGCTGGCATGATGGCTCCTCAATGCACAATTAAATTTAACAGGTTGGCTTCTCATTTTTGCACAGTAATTTGATTTTTGTTTTAAGGTTTGGGCTCTAAATTATACTTAGATTTTGTTGTTCAGTCCACAATTACACGGAGCAAAAAGGATGAACAAGTGGCCCTTGGTCAGACACAGCTTAAATTAGGTTATTAAGGAGAAACACACATATCGCCTGACTGCTTTTAGTTTTCAGTTGTGAGAGATTTACGTGGTGAAAATCATACCAGGAAGTCTTTTCTAATTTTAAGTATGTCCTGATCCTGAACACTGTGGATAAAAGATGTAGAGCGACCGCTTGGCGCGCCTCAGCGGAGAAGAGCACGGCAGGGCTACACGTTCCGCAAAAACCGAAGTTGCACGGGGGCTGACACTGAAAACTCAGGCAATGAATTCAGAGATGGGCAGTTCCTCCGTTCGCAATCTCTCTCCAATACCCAACCCCACCCCCAAGTTTGACACACAGTCCAACTAAATTCTCCTCTTTGAACAAAAGTTTCGGTGCGTCCATCGATGGGAAAGGCATTGCAAGGTCTTCTCGCAGACCAATGGGCACACCACTGCACACATCGTGGCACTGAGCTACCCCGCAGGCTCCCTCTCTGTGGTCAGTCTTCCCAGCTGCCCTATCTGTTACTGTCTGATTAGTTCTGCTAAGGAGCCCCTCCCCTGCCAGCTTTCGGTGCCATCTGTTCTACACAAGATGGCTGCTGCCCAGCAGCCTAACACTGCCCTCCTACCTGGCACCCGGCTACCATCCTTACCCCAAAGTGCTAACACAGGTTCTCGCTGCTGGCACACTCAGGCTTTCATTACTACTACTTTGACAAGTGCAGGGTTGTTTGTAATTTCTCTTTTATCCTGATTTTGATTGTACAACCACCTCCCACTGATTCAGTTTGCTTCAGTTTTGTTGCTCACAGATTTTACTCTCCACATTAATCTCCCTCTGGCATGTTACTGCATCTGTTCCCTTTTTTATTATTAATTTTCAAATTCCCACCATTTTTGACAAAAAGGAGGTAATCTACACTCTGTTTCTGCCCATTTCATTTTCTTTAATTTGGAAGATAAGTATGAAAGCATGCCAAAGAAGTTAATTCTCCGTTAACAGTTTGTTTTCTGGCATCCCTAAGCCTTTGTATATGAAAGACAGATAGGGATAAATGTTGACGGAATCACAGCAACAGAGTCGAACCATCCCTGACTCTAATGAAAAGCAAACACGGAAGGCAGCATCTAGGACGTTTATTAGTGATATGAGCTGTCTCCTGCGCCATGACGCCCTCCACTTTTACAGATAATTCTTTGTGAAAGTCAGTCTGGGTGCGGGATCAAAATTTGGGTTCCTCTACAGTTCTGACATGGGCTTTTTTTTTTTTTTTGCTGTAGATGGATTTCATTATTCCTTAATAGGATTATCATCCTTTCTCGGCTGAAACATTGCTGACCAATTCAACGACTAAAGACTTGAATAGATGTCTTCTTTCAGGGAGAGGTAAGAGCCAAGTGCCAGCAGTGCTGTCCGTAGAACTTAAGGAGCCCTGGCTGCCACGATGCTGCCATCAGCAAAGGACGACTTCAGGAAGGAATAGACCGATGGCTTTCCCTCTCAAGACAAAGACTAAGACTAGAAAAGAGGAAGCACCATATTTAACAAAGTACTCTCTGTAGCCTTAATTCATCAACGCCATAACCTTGCCAAGGGAGGCTAGCTAGAGGACTGGACCATGCCCTCAGCTGCCCTCAGGTTCTCTAGACTAAGCATTGTGATGATTGATTATTGTTATTATTTTTATTGGTATTATTATTATTACTATTATTATTATTTTACATGACTTCATTTTAAAGCATTGAGGTCTCTGAACAGACAGAAGCACAGTCTCTATCTCTAATTTCCAGAACTCTGTGTTAATGGGATTTTACATATCCGTGCATCTCCACAAGCCTCAGCTACTCTTTGTAGGAAATGAAGGGCAGTTGACAGAACAAGGACATGTCAAAATCAAGCCAAGCCAGCCTGCTGAAGCACACGGGATTGATCCGCTTCCGGAAGGCAGGCAAGGGCCACCCGCTCACCAGCCTCCAGCCTCTACATGTGCCACTAGGACATGGCACTTTGTTTTCCATGTCATGTACCAAGTAGAAGTACATTTGTACAAAGTTACCCTTCGACCTCTGGGTCCATTCTTTTAGTCAGAAACAGGCTCCGATAAAGACAGCAACGTTTTCAAGGCTGGCTCTTAGAGTACCTTCTCTGGAGAAGGAATCCCTCCTAGACCTCAAAACACAAGCAACCCATTTTTTCTTTCCTTGTAAACCCCAGGACGTGAGAAAGATATTCAGTTCTCTCCACGGTGATAGAAGTGTGCTTGCTAGAGGCCATACTGAGCCACTGTGGAACGTCGATTCCACTTAGCTAGATGTCTACCTGACAGGCTGCTCCAAATGCTGCTTTAACCCATGACTTAATACTTGCTCTGAGCTGAAACTGACTGCATCCCACCCCAGCCCCAGTGCGGGCTTACACGGTCTGGACAGCAGTGTGTTTCCCATGAGGCTGACTTCGGTCTGTGTCAGGTCACTGAGGAGACCAAAACATTTCCCAGCCTCTTAAACCATCTCAAGATTCTTAAGAAGCTTACTGTCTTGGATTTATCAATCAATAACTCACTGTGTAATAAGCATGTGGTTATCAAATAAAAGAGGAGCACTGTCTGACAACTGACCTAGTAATCAAACCCAGGGAGGAGGGAGGAGGTGGGTGAGAAGATATTAAACTGATGACTTGTTTCCTTCCCTCCATTTATCTACAACAATAGGGAGGACAGAACTTCCTTTCAGAACCGCTCTGACTTGGGAGCATTATTCTAACACACACTGCTGCTTTCCCTTCTATTTTCACTGAACTTGATGCTCCTTGTTGTTGAGTCAGGCAAGCAGTGTGGGTAAGCTTTCTCGGTTCCCTCTGGGCTTCTTCAGGAAATGAGCTGGCTGCTGCTGCCACCATGCTCCAGGCTGTGGGCCTGTGTGGCGGGGGAGAAGGGAGCGTCCCCAGCGTCGATCTTCATTGCACACACATTTGGGCATTGCAGAACTGAGAGGAGCGGGCCAGGAACGTTGAGCAGAACCTGCAGACACACATTGGCTGGCAGCCGCTAACTCAAGCCTCTCTGCCCCGGGCCACGCTGAGACCAGGGTGTCGCGCCTGTCAGACAGGTGGAGAGACCGTGCACAGGCAGTGTGGTGTCCACCAGAGCCTCTGTTTTCCTGGCTCCTTGACAGCCTACTTTCCCCGATACTGGGTGGGGGAGAAAAAGAGGATGCAATTTATAACAGCACCAAGGCCATCTATTTTGAGCCTTGAAGATGTTGGTTGCACATATATTCATTTAAAATTATTTTTGACACGTTCTCTGCTTAATTTATTCATGAAAGGAGTACAAGAGAGGGAAAATGAGCTTAACTTTTAAATGGAAACTTTAGGTTAAAAATTCTTGAATAAAACTCAAGTGGAAAAAACTGAAGTTAACCATGCAACATAAAGAAACACACTGATGCTACATGTCTTCTTCAAATGAGCCCAGCGGGGCTCAGAGCTGGGACCTAAGCTAATTAATAGATGCTATTTCCTTCTCCCTTTCCTCCCTTAATAGTAAAGAGCAGAGGTAAATTTATGCTAAACACCTGATGTCATGCTTGGTGATGGGGGACTGAAAATAAAGAGAGGGCTTGGTTCTGGCCTCTGAGCTTAGATTTTACAACCTTCCAAGTCTACATAGCTCTAAATTATGGGGTTTTTAAAAAACTTGTTTGTTTTTATACGTGTGTGTGTGCGTGTGTGTGTGTGTGTGTGTGTGTGTGTGTGTGTGTGTGTGTGTGTGTGTGACTGTAGCATCTAATGGCCAACTTCAAGCCCTCCTTTTCTTTCCCTTCCTCGTTGTACTTCCAAGCTTCCCCTTACAGGACTCATCCTCTTCATGTATTTAGGAATGTTCTCCATGGAACTCCATGTTAGCCCTGACACACAGAGCATCTCAAACTGCTTATAATTAACCAGGTTTGTTTGAACTCCTGATCACTTATAAAGCACTAGTTTTATAAACATTTGATATACTAAAAGTTATGCACACTAATTAAACTGCTTATTAATTAAAAAAAAACACCCACTTTTAAAGATCGTACTCATTACCGCTGTTGCCATTTGAATTTACAGGGGTGCTATGGTTATGTGTAGCTCAGTGGTCACTGTGTACACAGCATGCGTAGGTCCCTGAATTCAATCCCTACCACAAAGTAAGAAAAGAAGGGAGAAAGAAGGGGGAAAGAAATGTGTCTATACATAGATATACTAGTTTCTATACTGACACAGTGTTTATGTTTCTCACGTCACAGACTAGCAGCAAGCAGACACTGCTGTACAGAACCAGGCAATACACGGCACAAGCTCAGTACACTCTCGACTTCCTGCTTCTTTCATCCTCTAAAATAAACAAGCAAGAAACCTTATGAACCGGCCATGCCTCTTTGGATTTATATTGGCAGTGGGCAATATCAGGTTCCAATCAACATGAACAGGGAACCACTCTTTGTTCCTTCTTCCCACTCCAAACTATTCCTCAGGCAAAGAAAAAAATCAGTGGTCATATTTTAAACTGACAGGGTCAATGGAGCAGACACCCCCTGCTCTTACCTTACCCAGGGTCCTTCATCCCTTTCTTCCCAGTGACATAACTTTCTCCTGGCAAAGTGTGACTTTCCCTTGGCTGCCCGTGGCTTCTCTGAGCTGCAGACTCCCATATCCCAAAGGTATGTTTGTGCATCTGGACACTATTTTCTTCTAAGGGAGTAATCCTGGAAGCTTGGGAAGTTATACTCAAAGGCAGGAAATCAAAGCCCTCTCCCTTATCTTCAGCCTCAGAATGAAGGGTCTGACCTGTGAGACAGAGAAATCTGAGAGGATGAGCCATCCTCAGACAAGGAGAGCTCTGCCATGGATGGCTCACTGTGACACCACAGGGGTGCTGAGGACAGTCCCCAGGCCTAGGAAGGAGAGCTGGCTGCACTTGCACTGCTTCTTCCTCTGAGGACTTCTAAGAACTCCAGCAGAAATAGAGCAAATCTCAGTAGATCGGGCAGTCAAACTACGTCAAGAGCAGTTATTATCTCAGCTGAATGTCAGTCATTTCAGCTTCTAGAATGCTCTAGAAACAAGTGTTAGCCACCTTTTGTTTCGATAAACCTGCCCATTCCAGTAGGACAGCCTTGTGACTTCCTTGCTGTAGCTTTCCTCAATTTCAAAATGATATAAAAGCTCAATTGCAACCTGCTATCTATTTAGGTCAGAGGTCAGGTCTTTCCATGTGGGTCACAAAAGTAGGGGAGGGCAACATGATCACTTATCATCTCTCACTTAGATTGCTGCTCTGAGAATTCCTTGAAAAATTACTCATGCAAAAGGGGACATGGGGCTTTCATGACAGTCACATTGATAAAAGCAGGAGCCGGCAGTTTAATGATAGGCACGTCTCCCATTAGCACTTAGGGCAATTCAGGTCCAAGGCTTCCTACAGGAATTTCCCTCCAGGTTGGATATGAGGGAAGGATGCAGAACTTGAAGAGGGTATGTTAATAAGTAAGTTCTGTGGAAGAGCGCCCACCACTGTGAGTAGCTAGTAAGTCACACAAACATTCAGAAATGGTTGCTGTAGAGTTTTGTTTCAAATTAACCTGACACATACACGCAAAAAATAATCTTATGGAGGGATTCAAATCTCACAGTTCTGTAGATGTTTGGATTTATTAAAAATAAATATGTAAAGGGACTTCAACTGTTCTCCTTCCTCTTGATAAAAATGAAGCCCAAGAGAATGACAGTCTTATTATGACAATTTAAACGGCCAGTGAAGGGCAGGAAGAAGCAGCCCTGACAAGACTCCACTGTAGTAACGTATAACCCTATCCGTACACAGAGGGGCAACTGCAGTAATGTATATCCCTATCCGTACACAGAGGAGCAACTGTAGTAATGTATATCCCTACCTATACACAGAGGGGCAACTGCAGTAATGTATATCCCTATCCGTACACAGAGGGGCAACTGTAGTAACGTATATCCCTATCCGTACACAGAGGAGCAACTGCAGTAATGTATATCCCTATCCGTACACAGAGGAGCAACTGTAGTAATGTATATCCCTACCTATACACAGAGGGGCAACTGCAGTAATGTATATCCCTATCCGTACACAGAGGGGCAACTGTAGTAACGTATATCCCTATCCGTACACAGAGGGGCAACTGCAGTAATGTATATCCCTATCCGTACACAGAGGAGCAACTGTAGTAACGTATATCCCTATCCATACACAGAGGAGCAACTGTAGTAATGTATATCCCTATCCGTACACAGAGGAGCAACTGTAGTAACGTATATCCCTATCCGTACACAGAGGAGCAACTGTAGTAATGTATATCCCTATCTGTACACAGAGGAGCAACTGTAGTAATGTATATCCCTATCTGTACACAGAGGGGCAACTGTAGTAACGTATATCCCTATCCGTACACAGAGGAGCAGTGAACACTTACTTCTACAAATTAGTGCTACTGTTCTTCTCAGTTGTCTTTTTGGGAACAATCACATTCATCTATTTCCCTAGTAATTTACATAGACTTTCAGCCTAATGAATAAGGGATTAACTTGGCAGGCAAATTACTGGGGTTCAAAATCTGTTCCCTTAACCTATCAGTTGAAGGACCTCAGATGACTCGCTTTACCTCTCTATAAACTAGGAGAATGGGCGCCTTTATCTGTGAAGCTCCCCTCTGTGCAGTTCCTGGAGCACAGCACTGGTGCTCCCTGAGTTCCAGTCTCTGGTGTTGGCTTGGTTCTAAAAGCTATGATGGGGATCATGACACCAGACAGAAACTAAAATGAATATACCCTTAACCCTTAGAAGAGCTTTCCCTCAAGGGGGTTGGAGAAATCAAGAGAAAGAAGTTCTCTGTCAGCAGGCAAGGCTGCGGCAGGGAAATTAGGATTCAGGGAGATCCTGAAAAGAAGATAAGGCTACAGTTAGGCTAGCGGAAGCCATTGAGGTGTTTATTTGTGAAGAATTGTGAAAGGGGAGGAGAGCCCACACTGTAAGGGTCGCTGCATCTGGCTGAATCTGGCTGGAAATCAGCAGTGAGGATTAGTGGGGAGGAAGTGAGTGGGAAGGCCAGAGTCAGCCACAGTGACCTGATGTCCGCGCTGAGTGGTGTGGACCTTTGTGACAGCTGGCCCAGTGGATGGCTTGGGGAGCAAGATGGTAGACAAGATGATAGAGATTTGACCCACTATTTCACCACCATCTCACAACATGGTCTCATATTCATTTTTAAAATCTGGCTAGACTGTGTCACTCAGAATGTTGGAGAGTGATATATATATAATCTCGGCTCAACAGCTAAGGGTGAATTTCAGTGTAAAGGAGAGATGTGTCTTGTTCCTTGGAGTTTTAATTGTCATCTTTATATTTATGATTGGGGTTTTTTTTTATGAAACATGAACATAAATGAAGCATCAAATGTTTATGAAAAGTACTACACTTAAAAGTAGCCAGTTAAGTTTTATTCTATAGGTGGCCTTGCGCACTTCTGTAGAATCTGTGTAAGTGAAGTGCAGCAGAGAAAGCTTCCCAGGGAAGCAGGCACAATCTTTTCTCTGAAGAACAAAGGACTTCGTTAGCACGCGCTTTTGCAGCAGTGACGGCATCTCAATAAGCTCTCCTTGCCAGAGTTGATCTTGTCAAACGGCACAAACAGAGAGTGCAGGGAAACGCTACAGAACTTTGACTCCAGAAATTAACTCCGAACGAGAGTGAACGCAAAGGGGCAAAGCGGCATTAATATTTATTCACCAGAGCGAGGTCACACCAAGACATTAAATGCTTCCGTTCCCGTGGCTTAGCAGTGCCTAGCACACAAGCGGTTGCCTCTCAATGGAAGTCTGACAGGAAGGAAAACTGCAACATTGTCACGATGAAGGGAAAGTTGCAAATTTTGAGGATTAAATAACCACAGGAACTGGGCTAATAGTGTGTTCTCAGTGCCACAGTGACAATGCTTTAAACGCGCACTAAAGAGCACTTATTATTCTGCAATATTAAGCATTTTCCTCATAAAAGTGTTTCATCTGCTGGGGCTTTCCCCAGGGATTCATACATGTCTAAGTGCTTTATTTTCTCTCTTCCCTCTTTCTCTCTTCTCTCTCACTGCTTAAATCAGAAGGTGTCAAGCCATTTGGAAGATTATCATAACAAAATGTTTTTAACAAAGTTTGATTTTAACAGAACTGGAGGCATCTTAGCACTAACCCAAAACTTTGGGAGGTTCACCAACCTCTAGGATATTTTTTTCTCCAAATGCAGGCTGTTAGAGTAGTACGTTTCTCCATCTGTCAGCAGACCATGCTCGGAATTACATTGTCATATTTAATGCAGAAGGGATCATTCCCCTTTCATGGTTTAAATTCCACATACTACTGTAATTAGAAGACCAGTGTTTTCCTATTTTGTAAATTAAATTAAATATCATAAACTTACATGTATATGTAGACAAAATTCCCTCTACAATCTGAGGATTGAACAACCTCGGAGCTTGGTGTTAGCCTGAAAGCTGCAGTGACGGCACGGTAAGAAGACCCGAAGTGCTAAGCCTACTTCTCTGTCCGAATCCTTCTTTCTGTGTATGGTTATGCATGTGCATATGCATGCACACATGCATGTCCTGCTTTAATTTTGAGTGATCTACATGCTCACTGAAGTTCCCAGTGACGAATGCACACAGTGCATATCTCACGATGAAAACATTACAATTAAAAACCCAGCTGCAGTAAACGTGCTCACAATGTTCTGAAAGCAAGCAGTCCCACTCAACTTCATATCTAATTTTACAGCTCCTTCGGAAACACACACCTTATTTTTATATCAACTACTTCTCAGTCTGCTCTTAACATGTCTCTTCCTTTTGTCTCTTTCGCCACTGACAGAATCTGGTTATTTTCATAAATACATTTCCTCACAGTCTTCATTTCAACATTTTTATTAGACGTAGAATTAGTGGTGGTAGGGGTAGAAATGTGTCATTTGCTCCTACCGATAAGGAATCACTGGAACACTTGAGCACAGCAGACAAACGCTTTTGTAATCCGCAGTGATTCCCTGCCACACTCCTCATTCACGAGGCTGGCTGTTCTGCTTGTCATCTCTCCACTTTCCGGAATATGCCTGAACGCTGTGTGTGAATTGACCGACGGGAGGAACAACTGCTGGGAGTCTGTGGCAGAAGCCGTGGGGCACTGGGTGCTGAGCACACATGTGATGAGCGCATACCTGGTGAGGTGCAGCTGGCGCTCAGACTCGCCCAGCAGCTCTGTGACTTGCAGGCACTCCTGTCTGGCCCGAGCCGCCTTCTGCTGCTCCTGCTCCACTTGCTGCGTGCATTCGCTCAGTTCCAGTCTCAACTTCTCTATTTCCTTAGACAGAGGGAAGAAAAAATCCATATCAAATCTATACACTTGAACCCAAAACTAGTTCACTTTTATTTCATCTACAAATCTTTCATATGCAAAAAAAAAATCATTAGAAAATTTAGACTAGCTTAAGTTCCGCAACAAAGAGAAAAATCACATTCACAAATGGACAGACCTGAAGTAACTATGGATCATGAGAAGTCTGGTTTAAAGCATGAAACCACTGGATGTGAATGCTGTAATGATTGATAATCTAACTTCATGCAAAGGCTTGTTCTCTTAAAGAGTAATGAACTCCCTTTAAAATGTAATATGTCATTTAAGAGATACGACCAGACACAGGCAGTGATATAGATCAATGTATGACATTTGTACTTAAAAAGACAGACTTACAGTTTTACTTGGATGCCATAGAAACCAAATTAAAGGTTAAAAAATTGTTTTTAAGAAAGTATGTTGTGCCAAAGAGGCATTAGCATGCTGTCTAATAGTATTTATAAACAATTGGAGACAGGCTCAGCCTGAGTGCATGAAACTTCCCAGTGTACATATTAACACCTGGACTGGCAGGCGGGCAGAGCACGCCAACATTAGGGTCACAGATGTGTACACATGTATGATATACGAACATGTATGAACATGTATGAACCTGCACAGTAGCTTACTATTTAGTTTGAGGAAGAAACTCCTTATCTTACCAAAACTCAAATGTTTCAAAGCAAAGATAACTTACACTGCACATATTTAAGATGGTTTTTATATTAAAGTAAAAATATTCATTACAGAACATCTATGACATTAAGCAAACTAAAGGAGCTGGACATTAACAAATTGGACTTTAAAAACAAGAAAAGCTAAAGGTATGTTTTCAACTTAGTACACAATAAGCAAGAAGCAAGTTTGCTATACAAAATACACTATGTTTTCATGTCTGACCAATTTAAGGGCAGCATTTGCACATGTTTAAAATGTTTTGCTGTCATTTACCAATATTCTGAGTGACCTCCAGCTACATTCCACCAATCAACTATGATAAAGCAAATGACTCATTTCTTTATCTTTATAATGCTATCTTCACTTTATCCTATCAAAATTTTATATTACAATAATATGATAAAGTAACTTGCTATAAGTTCTCAAATATTATTTTCTTTTTAAAAATCCATATACTTATAGGTCCGCCACGTTCATGCACAGTAGGTTTTTATATCTTTCAGATTGGAATACCAAAAAAATAAAAAAAATTTAAAAAAGCCCCACTTTATTTCTTTAAAATATTTTAAGTTATTAAAGTTATGCTGAGACTTTTACAATCTTAGAATTAAATATAGTTAAAGATGTAAAACATAATAGGGAAGTCAGTAAGGTTTCTTTGCCTAGAATTTATAAAATTAGGAGCAAGTAAGTCTAGAATTGGAGTTATGTGTTGGCATTAGAACTTCAAAACCACTCAATATTTGCTTTTACATCATGCTATTTATAAAAATCTGTGCTAAATATGAGCAAATCAGAGAATCACCATCTTTTCTGAATTCAGCAGGTAAGAATTCATGTGGTAGATGAGACAGACACAGACACAGACACACACACACACACACACACACACACACACACACAAGCAAACAACAAATGCATTCCCGAGAGAGCACGTGTCCTCAGCACAGGCAGGGAGATTAGCATAGGAGACAAAGTGGAGACAATGTGAAGCCACCAAAACCCCATGGCTGGGAGATGGGACCACAGAGACATGGACTGCAGGTCATAATTTCTTATGGATAGCAGGAGACAATGGCTTAAACAGATATGCAATTTGAGAAGCTTAGTTTTAAAAGCTGGATCAATGTGTATGATCAACTTTAGGCAGCAAAGTATGGCAGATGGGAAACCCTGAACAGATAGCAGCAATATTCCAGACAGGAAAAGTAGATTTACAACAGAAATATAAGAGAAAAATGATGACTTTATGGAAAAATGGGAAATATTGCGGTGAATAATATGTTTG